>NC_034409.1:99616739-99784811 GCF_002078875.1 Numida meleagris | reverse complement strand
CTACGTGCTGCCAAGCGCTGCCAAGCAAGCTGTTTCCCAACAATTCCCCCCTTTTTCTTTTAGGGTTGTAAGGCAAAACAATCCTTAGGATTGTGCCCCCCTTGATTTTGTAGCCAATCACGAATGATGTCCGAATCCTTGTTGTCAGTCACAACAAGCGCAGCTTTTGGCGCGGTAGCACGCAGCAGACAACTATACAATATTCTAGCAACTATCACAAGTAGAATAATGATTAAAACCCATTTGAAACCTTTCCTTAATGATATCATATATCCAAGGAGCAAGACCTGGAAACACAGAATGCAACCAATCATCAATAGGATTATGATCCTCAGTAATGGATCGAGTGTGATTAAGCAACCAATGAATTTGTTTTTGAATTGATTTGCTATGATCAGAAAGATTAAAACAACACATTCCATCAAACTCTTTACAGCCATGCCCTTGAGCAAGTAAAAGAAAGTCTATTGCGGCTCGATTCTGGAGCACAGCATGACGAAGGCTGTTCATATCTTCTAACATTTCTTCGAGGATCTCTGAAGTATGATTGCTCTGTTTAACAGTCCAGCACGCTAGACGTTCAATCTGTTTCAAGGCTTGGGCGGCAGCAACTCCCGGGGTTAGGAATGAGGCAAAAATCCTGGCAGTCACGCTCCACAGCTGTACTTTATCGGAACAGGTGCTGTCAAGGATTTGGAGAGACCGATGCTCTTCATGGGAAACATTTTTAAGTTTCTTATCTATCTTTAACCATTGGATAAAATAATAGTACTAATCATATTAATAATATAACCATCATAATTCAATCAGAGCCTCGATTGACAACACACTAAACATAAGAAAAGATACAAGGCAAACAGCATAATGACAAGAAATACTGTCAAAGCCATTAAAAAGAATGAGTTCCAATCAACATACACAGCAGGAATCAGAGACTCCCTAAGCTAATCTATTATTACTTACTGATCCTTGAAAGGTGGCAAACCACCAGAAAGGAGAGAGAAGAAACACGGCAGCAGTGGGTGCGATAGGTAGTGCCAGCAGGGCGTCCCCTGCTTCAAGGTGCACTTCTCCTCTCTCACCCACCACAGACTCTCTCCCGCTTTTATTCTTCTCAGGGTCTGCAGGGTTTTTTCCATTTGTACACTGCATCCGCATGGCCAGTGCGATATACAGAGCCCAAGTGGAACACCTGTTCATAAAGCAAAACAAGCTGCTAACGTCAGCTGTCTCTACGAGACAAAATATTTGCAACTATAGACTCGATTGTCAGTTCCCTTAAAACTATCAGAGTATCCCAAGATCATTCTATAGTGAGGGGCGTTTGGGCCCCGGATATAGGTGCCAATTGAAAGAACCAGTGAACTAAAAATCTGTTGGGCAATACTCCAGAATCCTATATTAGAATCACATGTGGAATCAAAGTAAGATAGCGTGCACCTTTGTCTCGAGTGATGCGTAGTCATATTTCTATAATCCTGACTAGTGGGATGAAAAACAGTTAATCATTCTATAGTACAGGGTCAACCCTTTGCCTGGGATTCCTTTCCAGGTTTTGCCTTCACAAATTAAGAAAATGGTAAATGATAGGCTAATAATATCATAACCAAGAATTATTGACAATGAGGTGGTAAACGACAAATTATGAAACAATACCAATTATTTCTCTTCTAACACTTTTAAGGTCATTGCCATAGCTTTGAACTGAATGAAAAAAATATTGAGGAAAGCATGGAATGATTTCTGAATGTAGGTTTTTTCCTTTTTATTTTAAATTCAGATTGCACAGAGGAATAATTTTTATTCAAAATTACTCATTTTCTATATTCTCCCAGCTACTGTAAAGTCCAGCATTTTCATTAGCCATTATTTCTATCTGCGTTGTGTCTCTATAACCTTGACATTGTCTTCTCCGACAAATTACACTGTCCCAGGCTGTTATTTTTCACTCTTCTTCTGTAAGTCTTTGTGGGAGGAGGATTGCTAGAGGAGCAGCAAGCAGGTGACTGATACAGAAAATGTGACAATCATAACTGAAAGCAGTTTGAAAGTGAAATTGGACTGCCCTGATATTATCATTAATTAGGGTATGAATGCAGTATCCTTTTAGGTAATGGAGTATAAAATTAAAAATCAAATTGAAATCCTGAAAATTCATCATAGTGTTTTTAATGATTTCCAGATGGGAATGTGGTTTAACATGTTAACTCCACAGTGAGTCACCAGCCAAAGGCAGTAGGATGTTCCCATAATGGCCATAGGCTGCCACACTGGCTGTCCAGTTTGCTGAGGGTGCAGGATCCAGACCATGGCCTGGTTCCCCAGAGTGGGTACTCCAGCAAATGCAGTCTGTCTATTTGTTGTAGTCTTTATGGTCTCTCTGCCTCTCCTGTTTGACTAGACCTAGCTCTTCCTCTCTACCAGTCTTGTCTCAGCCCAGTACCTCCCTATCCCACTTTCTCATTGTGCCTCTGTTTCATTCTTCTTTCCTTCCATAATTTGTTTCTATTGTTATTGGACTCTGTTCAGTCACTTCTCCATGTTTCTCATCTCTACTTAAGTATAACTCCACTTCTCTGTTCCCCCCACACCCCTTACTCTAGTCTTTTAGCACAGTTGTACAATCCATGTAGTCCAATCATTTCTGAGAGTTCTACCATCCCTTCATTCATCTTTGACTCCTTATGCAGTCATACTCTCTACTGCTTTCCAGTTCTTGGTCTGAGCCTACACTTCATATCAGGTTTTGGAACCCTCTTCTTCTCAGCCTACTGTATACGATAGCCCTCTTCCTCATCCTTCACAGACATTAGTGGTACTAATATTTTTCTCTGTATTTGATTGTAGTTGCTTTTGTGCATCTGTGAGACACATACCTGGAGCTCCATTTCTAGTGCTTGACTTAAAGCAACTCAGCATTAAGTGTTTACTTCTGTGTCAAGTAATGTATAGTCAGTACTGGCACCTCATCTGAAACATTAGTGGTGAAGTTTTGCATTTCATACCTCTAAAAATTTTAAGTAACTTTTTGAAAATATTTTAGAAAGAGTAAACATTGAGTAAAACAAATTTGACCCCAACTGAACATTTATCACATAAAACTGTTAATAGTTGATGTTTGGCACACTTACTAGCAACAGAAAACAAGATACTATCATAAAAGTTGATGGCAAATCTTAGTAAGATTCATGGGTACTTATCCATTTATATTATGTTCTGCTTATCCTCTTGGCTTTAATGTGATTACAAGCCAGTAACAGGGACAAAATCAGAGACAGATTTGGGGTTTATCAGTGGAGAGTTCTGGGAGCAATACCCAATCAGAACTTGACAAATGGCATAATCATTGTTTAAAAACAATGATGTAATGCCTATATAAATTCATGCATTCTGTCTGCTAATAGCTTTCAGCTACAGTACATGGATTTACATTATGAATAGTTACAGGGAAATTGGCTTATTGGCTGAGAGAATTCTATACTCAGATAATGAAGAATACATTTTCTTGTAGACTGCACAATATTAATTTATAATACAGAAGAATTAAAAGAAAATACAAATGGCTGAAAATAATACACTTGACATGCAACCAGAATTCCTTCTAATACATTTTGACTGAGTACAAACCTTCTGTCAAAATGAGACTTACTAGAAATACAGTTGATCCTTCCTGGTAGGAACATATAGTTCCTTATAAGTGAAGGTGATATGAAAATTATCGTAGAACAGAAGTTTCAGGAATAATTTTGGGATTTTAAATAGTTTAAATTTTCTGTACACAGTATAGAAGATGAAAGATTAAGGTTTTTTGTTGTTTGTTTTTCACTTTTAGTTCTGTTCACCTAGTGTTAGAGCTCCTCTTTGAAGTTCTGCTTTACATCTCTATTTTACTTCACTTGAACAGATATCTATATATAACAGATCAGCTGATGGACCTGTGGAATCACTTGCAGATTTAGAGATTTTAAAATTTGTTCCTTTTCAGATAGAATCTTGTTATTGTTTATCTGCTTCCAAAAATGAAAGATAACATTTTGAAAGTAACTTAATACCTTAAAGATTAGAATACTATGATTCCAATATTTGTGACCATTTTTCTACACCTGAGACACAAAAGCAATATATGGCTGAGGTTCCATTTTTCTCCAAGGTTTTAGAGTAGTTATTTTTTTCCAACCCTTTTTCTACATGAATGAACAGAGAACTCATTTCACCATAACTTTCATGCTAGTGTACAGCTCTGTTGATGAATGTTTAGTATACCTTAAGGAAGTTAATGAATGCAGTGAAACAGACCCTTTTAAAACATCAAGCCCCATTAAGACTGATTTTGTTGCCACAAGAATGCTGCCACAATTTGCTTTTATGACAGGACAGACAGTCCTCAGTTTTCATAGCTTAAATTTGTACAGACTTGCCACCACCTGTGATAGCTGTGGGAGGCCACTAGATTCATGGAGAACATTAAGTGTCACTTTGTGTATTCTAAGAGAACTAAGAAATACTTTACTGCATCAGTGGGGATTATGTTATTATTTTGATGTTCTCTAGAGTGCTTTTTATAACACAATAATTCTTATATTTTTCTGGATTTTTTCCACACATTTTCAATTAAGTTTATATAATTGGAGGTGTTCCAAAAATCAGGAAAAGATACATAAAAAAAGAAATAAGGAAATCTGTAGTTTAGGCTAAGTTATGATATAACGTGAAACCCAATCAATTCCTGACTTAATACAGTAGGAAAGGTCTTCCCAGAACACTTCCAAACTTTGGAAAGGGTGAAGATAACTCTGCACTTTGGGTTTTTGAACTAGTTTGTTAAAAAAAAATGATGTGGAAAATAGAATAGTAATTTACTTAAAATGGTTGCTTTACAAATTTATTTTCACCATATTAAATATTTTTGTGTATTCAAATCCAGTAAGATTTGACATTTAAAATAAAAAAGGTAAGATTTTTTATATTTTTTCCACACTATGTTCAAGTATATTATATGAATAGTTTTATCAACTATTAATCCAACAGTATAATGATTTCTGATCACGTTTTCTTCAGAATTATATTGTATGATTACACTTTAGCCAAATTCTAATACATATCCTAATAGATACAAGGGGTTTCTTACTTTGCTTGTATTTCATACTTGATTCCTGGTGGTATCTCCATGAACATATACAATACAGGTACATTTACATTTTAAAAATCATAGTAAAATGATGTACATTTATTTATATACTGAATAATTTTATCCTTAACAGATCTGGAGTATGGGATCCTAAATAAATAAATTGTTTTGTCAGTTAATTATTCTTTATTTAAAGTTATGGTGTATGTGATTAAATTCTAACCAAAAGCAATTTGGATTAGATTGATGAAAACTAATTATGATCATTTCCATGCACAACAGTAATTTATCTGCTATGCATTTACCATCAGTTTATATGTGACAGCAAGATTTTTTGGTAACGTGTAATGGTATGAACATAAGTGATATTATGGTACTGATAAGTTACTAAGTAAATAACTGAATGACCAGATAATTTGCAAATGATCTTTAGAAATTCTTTATGCATCTTGCCAATGCTTGCTGTGGTAACTGTACTCATATATGCCCTTCTTTTTTTGTATAGATTTGACAGTAAGTAACACCAAAGAAACAGCCTTTAAAAAAAATCAAGATTCATGCTGCCTTACAAGACAAAACTAAAATTTAAAAAGTTACTACTGTATGTACATAACTGATTATCTTCTATTTTCAACTGATGAATTTATAGAATCCATTATGAATTGGAAATGACCTTAAAGATCATCTTGTTCCACTCCTCCTGCTGTGGGCAGGGCTGCTGCCCACCAAATCAGTCTGCCCTGAGGTGGAGCATCATAATGGCAGAGTAGAGGGGAACAATCACTACCCTCTCCCTACCTGGCTACACATCTTCTGATGCAGCCCAGGATGCTGTTGGCTTTACACTGATAGCTCATGTCCATCTTTTCATCCACCAGAACCCCCAGGTCCTTCTTGGCAGGCTTGTTCTCAGTGTGTTCTCCCAGTTTGTACTTATATCTGGGATCACTCCAGTCAAGGTGCAGCACCTTGGACTTGGATGCATGGAGTCTCACTATGTTCACATTGGCCCACTTCTCAAGCTTGTCCAGGTCCCTCTGTATAGCATCCCTTCCTTCTATCATATCAAATACACCACTCAGCTTGGCATCATCAACAAACTTGCTCAGGGTGCACTCAGTCCCACTGTCTAGTCATCGATAAAGATTTTTAAAAAGCACTGGTCCCAAGGTGGACACCACTTGTCATCAGCCTCTACCTTGACATTGAGCCACTGACCAAAACCTTCCAGCTGCAACCATTCCATCTATTCCAGTTGTCTAAAAGTAAGTGTTGTTTAATAGCTTTGATTCACTGGTACTCTAATATATCCATGTTTTTGAGAATATACAACAGTATTTTTTCTAAAGTAAGAAGGAATATTATTCTACATTATAAATTGTTTCGAACTGATAATTGTTACTAATTAAACAAAATAATCTGATTAAACTTCATCAAGTTGTAAAAATAAATCATGAAGAATTCTAAATTTAAGTATGATAAATTTCTCCACAAAGATAAGAGAGTCAAACCCTCTCTTATCACAAGAGTCAATTGAGATAAGGAAAACTCTAACAAAAAACGTATGTGATTATGCACCTCCCAGTTTTCCAGTATTACTGTAGCTTCTGCTACAGTTGTGTTTTCCTTGCATTTTAAATTCTTATCAAATCCTGTTACAAATATGCAACAATTTAATTAGTTTCCCATAAAACTTCTTTTTTTCTGTGAAATGAAAGGATTGAGCAAATGTGACAGGACATAAACAATTCAAATATTTTTTCTGATTTTTGAAAAATATTGATTGTCAGGATAAGGAAATGCTTTTTTTTTGACAAGGAATACTTGAAATTTATTTTATCTGCTGATGAAGTTGCCCATCTTCAACAGGCATTGAAATTAATGAACACATCTGAGCTTTTAAGAAAAAAGAGAAATACACCAAGTTCTAGAAAAGTATTAGCTATTAAGATGCCTTTGTTGTTCTTCTGTCTGAAGCCATTTCTCTATGAAAATCAAATTCATCTTTCTTGCTGATTTACCTTCACCAGGAGAAAATAGAATAGGTGAGTGAAGCAATCAGAAAGATCAACACAATGGAAAAAGCATTACAAAAAAAAGTAGAAAGTCCAGCACAATACAAAGGTGCTACAAAGAAAGGGAAGTAGATCAGTCACCCATATCAGAAGACTCTGAGTTCATAGGAAAAGGCTTCTACCAAGGATGGATCTCCAGAAAGAGATCCTTCCTCAGGAGCAGTCAGCCCTTAAATGAGGCCTAAGAGGGATGGAGCCAGGCTCTACCCCTTCCAGTCACACAGTGAGTTGCCTTCACCAGTGCTCCCAGGGCTGACTGGGTCTTTCCTCCAGGTGCTTGATCAATGGTTCAGGCTGTGACTCAGCAGTTCCCATACAGTGAGTCTAAACTTTTTGCAGCTTTTTTACATGACTAATGGATAATCACACAATCAGCTGCAATAAACTCATTGGACTTAAATGTTAGATTAATTGAAGGGGAAAAAAACATTTGGGGAAAACATCACTTAGTTAAATATCTCTAACTAAAGGTATTTAGGAAATTGACACTTATTATTACTTTATTTGACATGGTAACTTGTTTGGAGGGAGACCACCAACTAACTTTTGTTATGTGAGGGGCCAGTGGGCAAGTAACTCAACATACTGGAGAACATCAAATTCATAAATGAATAAGCTAATAATGTTAAGTAGCAATCGTTATCTGTCAAAAGTCTATGGTTTAGGAAACCATCGTCTCTTACTTAAAAAATGCCTAGCATATAGGCATTTTCACCTAATGGCCATTGGATAAGGCTTTTCATATAAGACCTTTCCATTTCAATCACTGTAATATGATGCAATATCTCCACCAGGATTAGAAGTCTAATGGTATAAAGTTAAAGGTTCAGTCTTTGATTTTATGTGGGTTACTCAAGTAGAGTCCTTTTATGTCGTAAGGTAGAAACAATTTTCTAGATATATTAGAAGAGCACTTGTATATAAGTGGGATTCACATGCTCATACATGTGCTTGTGAAAACAGTAGGATTGCACATAAATAAATAACAATAATTCAGGAGGAGGAGAAAGAGAAGATTTCCTTTAAAGGGGTGACCTTTAAACTCCTAAAGCTGATCACAGTATGGACAGTGGACAGAAGTCTGATTAGCATTCAGCTTTAAGTAGTATAATAACAGCAATCCTTATCCATAACAAACTTCAGGAGTCTTTTTTAGATCATGTTGCCATTTCCTTTTTCACTATCTCTGTACTACATTAACTTGTGGAACTTTTTTGCACAAAGCAGTTTTGTGTTTCATTATGTCTGAGTAGTTCTGTAGCTATAAGGCCAGCTGAGATATATATATATATCTATTTTTGCAGTACAGGGGAGGAAGAGCACCATTCATTTCAGATCCATGAGATAGAGAGACTTCCAGCAGTTTGTCAACAACTTAGGCAGCCCATAATAATGTTCAAATCTGTTTTTCTTCTTTAGTTCCATGTAATGATAATATAAAAGATGTTCTTCTCGTGACACTGCTTCCTACTATTACTTTGTGTCTAACCTCATCTTCAAATTTTTGAATTCCAATACTAATATGCTTTTTTTAAGGCTCTTTCCTCTTGTATAATCTATAAATATAATTTCAAAATTCACTGCTTTATAGTGAATGTAGTGCTGGACTCAGCAGTATTTCTATTTCTTTGCTAGAGTAGATTTATACTTATCTCTTTGTTTTGTCTTAAATAGTTAAAGATTTGTCTTGCATATTTTTTTCCAGAAGATGTAATTTAAATAATACATTGTGTGTATATATAGGTGAAATTTTCTCTATTTATAAGTTTAAGTTCAGATGTGCTGAGTAGTAGAAACTAATAGGAAGTAGACTTCTCTATGTATGTAGTTATTTACTCATCTACATACACTGAAATTTAACATTCTCCTGTAAAAATCAGGATGTAGCATAGATCATTTAGAAATACTAATCCCATTAGCGGCACTGAAAGTGTTGAAATAATTCAATATTTTATCATGTTCCAATTTGACCTGCGCTTAAGCTAGAAACAATAATGAAAAGTAAACTTTTAACGTATTTTTGTCCTTCAAAATTTTCTCTTTCTGAAATGCTTCTAATCTGGTAAATTCTCCATTTTTTTTTCAGACATTAATAGTATTTTTAGATATTGTCTTCTGAATGTAATTTGAGAATTAAAGGGGAAATGAATAGCAATTCAATATCTGTTGCTTTCCAGTTTTTTAACATACATCATTCACTGAATACACACTACACATGTGTAGGTCCATATCTCTGTTTATTGTATATAAAATATCATTTGATTTCTTCCTTCCATCTCAAAAAGAGACCTTAGCAGTCATGTTGACCTGCTCAGATAAAGATCAGTTGACCCAGAACTGCTGTGGATTTCCTCTGCAGCATACCACTGTGCATTGCCCTGTGCTTCGAAGCACATTTTTGATCACTCATTCCATTCATCCATATATTTTATAGATTTTGCTACAGATTAAAAGTGTCTATTGCTGTCACTGCATGCTGATTGTTATTGGCTGTTCTGGTTGCAATGACAATACTGCTGGCTTGCTGAACTATTATGGCTGGAGCACGAAGGCAAGAAGCAAGAGAGAAGCATGCTATAACTTCGTATGCCTTTGCATTGGATCATACATCTGTATATATCATGTAGAGAAGGGTGCCACTGTTCTGTGTACATATAGCATCTCTGCTGCTTTTTGGACCAAATTTGTTTGTGCAAGGAATCTGGCAGACCTCGGGTCAGAATAGTGATTCTGGGCCATACTTTTATGCCTGCCTATGTATTGAAGACATCTGTGAAGAAACAGAGCTGAGAAGGATGTAACTATTAGAAAGTTTAACAATGTGCATAAGAAGGAGTTCACCATAGGAAGACATCTGCTAATAGACGTGTGATCCGTTATTCTATTTTAATTAGATTATCTTGGTTTACTAATCAGCTAGTTTGAGTTGATTCAAGTGGACAGTGGTTACAATAGACAGACTCAGGTACAGTAGGGAGCCTTTCTATCCCAGAAGATGGCATTATTTTCATTATGAAAGGAACCCACTTGCTCATTAATCATTGAGATCATATACAGATAAATATCAATGAAAATTTTTCTGTAAATGTTATCTCCAACTATCTCTTATTGCTAAGGAGGTTGAGGGAAATTATATACAGATCTACTGTCTATCTAAATTAATATTTTTTCTATATTCCTGCAAAAGCAGAACACTGTCTATTAGTATCTTAAAACATAAAACTAAATGGATTGTACGGGGAAATACATCCTGACGTTTGGATTAACTGATTTCTTACTCTAAGATCACAGAATATCCTGAGTTGGAAGGGACCCACAAGGTCCATCGAATTCAGTTTCTGGCTCCACAAATCAAAAATTCAAACCATCTGTCCAAGTGTCACCCAACTCTAGCAGAGTTAGTGCTGTGACCACAGTCCCTGGGAGTCTGTTCCAGTGCCTGACTATCCTCTCAATGAAGAACCATTTCCTAAAAGAGTAGTCTGTTAGGTCAGCTGATTAAAGCATGGAGCTAATGATGCCGAGGTTGTGAGTTCAATCCTCATACAGGTTAGCTTATTGGAGAGTGATGAAAGACATCACTGAGGATGACATAGCAGTGGAACAGGTTGCTCAGAGGAGTCGTGGAGTCTCCTTCTTGGGGATATTCAAAATCTGTCTAGACTCTTTCATGTGTGACCTGCTGTAGGGAGCCTGCTTTAGCAGAGGGCAGGATTAGATGTTCTCCAGAGGTCCCTTCTGAACCTTACTGTGATTCTGTAATATCCAACCTGACCCTTCCCTGACGCAGGTCCATGCTGTTCCCTCAGGCCATCTTGCTGTCACCAGAGAGCAGAGCTCAGAGTTGTCCCACCCCTCCCCTCATGAGGAACTGCAGGCTGCCATGAAGTCTCCCCACAGCTCCCCTGCTCTGGGCTGAACAAACCAAGTGACCTCAGCTGCTCCTTGTATGTCTCACCCTCCAGACCCTTCACAGCCCCATAATATGCTGTTATTATTAGGAAAAACATTTGAAATCTTACAGTTAGGGCATACTTGGAGGACACAACTTCTACATACACATTCTTTCTTGCTGATAATCAATAAACTTTCCAGGTCCTCAGCTACTCTTCCAATACATGTGCTTATGTGAAAGTATCCATTTATATATATATGTGTACATATATACAAAATTGGAAGACATAAGTCCTATTTTAAAAAGTCTACTCATACTAGATTGCAAAAGGAAAGCTTGAGGATTCAGGCTGAGTGTTAATAGTGTTTTGATTAGTACTTTGGGAAAAGACGCAGGAAGAACGTGCTAGGGAAGGCAGATAAAGCTGCCACTTGATTCGAAGAACAGCCAGACTGTAGTTATGTGAACTGACAGGTAAGGATTGTAGCCACAAGAGACTCATGGGATCTTGTCACTTTTACAGCTAGTACTTTGTATCGTTTCTGTGCTGTTTAAGGTTTTTCTCCTTGCTTGCTTGTTTTTGCTTTTTCCCCGTGTTTCCCAAACAGCATTTAAGGATTTGCTATTTGTCATTGTCAAGAAATAGAGTCACAAGTTAAAAATAATCCAGTTGTTGATTCTCACTTGCTTCCCCCAAAAGAAAAATCATACTGATTTCTTCAGAGAAGAAAAAAGGCAGCAAAATCCTCCTTGCAGCAAACCATATTTCTGTGGTATAGAGTATGTGACTCTAGACTGAATATTGGGAACTTTTCTGTTAGACATTATCTTTTGAGAGGAAATTTTCCTAGAAGACCAAAAAAGAGGTGAGTGGATGGGAGAAAATAAAGTGATGCAAATGGAAACAGGAAAAGGATTAGAAGGATTTTACATTTTGAAAATCATGTTACATTTCAAAGTTTCCTCCTGTGTACTCTTGCCACAAATCTTATATATATGTGTGTATATATATATATGTAATATTCTTTTTAAAAAACATCCTTGAAAAGTCTGGATGCAATCAAGTGAAGGATTGTTAATGGCAATCATGTATAACAAAAAGATAGGCAATATTTTATAGTCAGAGTTGTTTCCTAAGCAAAGGCTGGTCAATAGTGGCTTATTCAGAGCAAAACATGACGACAGCACTTTCAGAATGGGTCAAAAGTTTAAATACTTTCTCATTCCAGTCATATTTACTGAAGATTTGATTTAAGTATACAACGTCTTCGATTATCTTGGATAATATGAATGAAGTTTATTGCTAAGTAGATGTTGATAAATACTTGTTGGATTTTAATGTCATAAAGATTACATCTTAAGAGACAGTTTTGAAAATCTTTTGAATGAAAAGCTCTAATTTCATTGCTTTTTAAAATTTTGTATTTTAAGTGATTACTATATAGTCTGAATCTTAATTTCCTGTGGAAAGAAGGCAGACAATTTCATGCTTGCAACAGTTTTTAAAATGCAGTTAAGTTTATCAGTAGGAACGTCAAATGTATGCTTTTCTTTCTTCTTATGCCTTCATGTTTTGTATCCTTTTTGGAAAGCTTGGGTCTAAGTAAACACCTTTGAAGTATTAAGTACAAGAGATATAGACTGATCTGTCATTCAGAACCACTTTTTCAGAAGCTTACAAAGTAAAATCAAGTCACATCCATCTAGTTCCTGACACTTTAGACATTCTTGTTCAGATAACCTAACCCTTCACAATTTTGTTATCACTGAGTGCAGCAAGTTTACTTCTTTTTTATTTCCCCTCTTTACACAAAAAGACAAAATCTTACAAACAGACTAAAAAAATGAAATTCTGTCCATTTGTGGTCAGGAAAAAGAGTTTTGCATAGCCAAAAGCTGTTTTGTTCCCCACATAGGTGTGCATTAATAGTAGTGTATATTATAAATTGCGTTAGTAAGGGAACAAAGATAACATTGTGGTTCAACACATTTTATGGTGGTTTTTTTTTGTTTGTTTACTTTTTAATATATGGTAAATCAGATTAATTTAAAGACAATAATAAGAAGAGATTATGACAAAGTCATAGTCTGGTCATTGGAGCTTAAGCAGAATTTTTTAGCTTTTTGTGCTCTCAAAGTGTACATATCTCCAGAGAAGTACTGTTGTTTTCTGTGCCTTTGGTATTTCAGTTTCACTTGTTTCTTATTGAGCTTCCCAGAATACTTATTTATAAGAGATAAGAAAAGAACAAATTTTTCAGTTCCCAAATGCTTCATAGGTATAATTCTTAAATAACGTCATTTGCTTCACAAGTCATATCTGTAGATGAGATTTTCCATCCAGACACATTTCGTTATGAGGTTCAATACTTCTCAGTTCTGCTTTAGTTTCCCTGGTCTAAACAGAAAAGAAATGGAAATGCTAAGTGAAAATTGTCTCTTTATCCAAGGCTAAATATTCCTTATTTCACACCTTTGGTGAAGTGATCTTCTTGCTTACTCAGATGCATCTTATAAATTTATTATTATTATTATGTAATAAAACCAATTGACAGTCACTTGAACATACCATGGTAGATTAACCTGTGTGAGAATTCTTCACTATCGTGTGAATGAAAGTATCTTTTTTTCTCAGAATTCCAAAGATTTAGAAGCAGTGGTTCAGGAGCAATGGAACATTTTCTATACTTCAACCTTTATAAGTTAACTGTTAAAAATTAAACTCTTCAGGCATAATGAGTTATAAAGGCATTGATAATGCCAAAATATAATCGTCTACTGAAGTAGCTAAATCAAAGTTTCATTTGTTATGCACCCTCTTTTAGATATGTAAAAAAAAAAAAGTTATACTATAAATGCAAATAATTATAATTTAGTTTATAAAAGTGATCATGATCACGATCATAAGAAATTAAACCAAGCTTCAGTGAGAATTTCTATTATACTTTCTTTGTTTCTTAGAAACTAGACTGTATTATCTTCATCTGTAGTTTAATTAGATATGATTCCATTCACACTGATGTTTGTTCAAACTGTGTCCTTATAGCCTGAATAATAATGACTAGCAGAAGATGTTTGATGCTTTTTAATTTTGCATACTCTCATATTAAATATGTAATTTTCGTAATAGGGATAATGGGTGATTAAAAGGCATGAGGGATATTAGAGTTAAAATATTATTTAATATTATAAAATAAATTGCTTGTATGTACAAGCCTCTGATATGGACAAATATAGTAATTTATTGAAGGATGTTTGTTTTATGATGCCAAAAAAAGTTTATGGAAAAATAAAAGTTAAAATTAAGACTGTCCACATGTAGGAGAAGTTGCCTGATGAATAAAGATTTTTTGCTATACATAAAATATTAAGATGAAAAACTTCTGGAGAAGTATGCTAAACATTAAGAGAAAAGGGAGTAGGAAGAGAAACACTTACAAACAAAAGATAATGGGAAAATTAAAGAGAAGATTGTAAAACCAAAATATTTCCATTCAGGTATTAAATTTTTTGTCTTCAAGTGTTTCAGCTTAATCTTTTTAAGTGTAAGTGATGCAACAGTAG
The DNA here is from genome assembly GCF_002078875.1 of Numida meleagris. Classification (NCBI taxonomy): domain Eukaryota; kingdom Metazoa; phylum Chordata; class Aves; order Galliformes; family Numididae; genus Numida; species Numida meleagris. Next base: position 99,770,149 of record NC_034409.1, on the reverse strand, counting down.
AATGTTTAGGTATATCCAGTCGAAGCTCTGTGATGCATTGGCATCACAATCCACACAACAATAAGTGTTCTCTTCTAACATCTCAGCAAACTTTTAATGGAAAAGTTCTGCATTGAGGTTGTATATTTCTAGGCTTCATTGCTTTTTATGAAGCAATGTAAAGTACACATAATGAAGTAGAAAGATACAAAATAGTCTTAAACAGTTACAACCAAATAGTAACTGCAGAAATAAAACGACACATTTTCAATATGCACAATTGCTTTATTGTGAATTCAATTCATCAGTCTGGTTTGATGGAACTGGTTGCAATTCTTAGTGAGCTCTCAAGGTGTTCATCAGAGATTTTTGATGAAATTTTACTCTTCTTATAGTTAATCCTTGAAAAGTGTTGTTCACAAATGTACATACTGTCAAAAAGCAATGACATGAATAAAGTGTGTGTGAAGCAGGGGATATTTTTCTCTGGTCAGAAGTCTTTTAAAAGTTCAGTAGAGGGACATGATCAATTTTTTTCATTGAATATCTGATTGAACTCTATACATTAGATTTGGAAATTCTCAGGTAATGGATTTATCTTGACTGCAAATGGAGTTGCAAATATAGCAAAAAATCGATTATTTCGACAATCTTGAAACCTGTTCTCAAATTTCTTTATCAAAATGGAAAGCAAGGCTGCATATTTTTTTTGCTTTTCATGGAACTGTGTTCATCCAATATATCAAAATGGATAAAATTGTTTGCTATACCTATAGCTTCCTATAAATTAAGTTTCATTTTTAATGTTGTTACGATTTGAAACACAGCACAGATTATAAGACACTGTCATGGTTTTATGATTTTCGGTTATTGGTACTCCACATCATAACATCATGTAGTGAATGTACCTGGTTCTCAGAAGAGAAGGACTACTACATTCCCCACGGTACTTTGCTCCTCTGTTACCATTTTCCAGCCGGAGGGAAAAGATAAAAGCTCGCAGTATAAAAACTTGCAGATCACAAGACCTCGTCCCTTGTTCCGCCGTCTCTCGTCTTGGCAGCACCTCGCTCTCCAGCCTTCTTATCGTCAGTAGTAGAGTAAGGCCTACCTTGATTTTGGGACATTCTCTCTCTCTGTATTGGATTTATCAGCTTAAATTGTAATTATATTGTATTATAGTGTGTTGTTTTGCATTCCGATATTTTATTTAGTAAATTAGTTTGTTTCTCCTCAGATTGTTGCCGCTGTTCTTTGCACTCAGGGCCATCTCCTTACCCTTTTTCCCTTTTCCCTTTTCACGGGGCGTGGGCCCGTGGGTCCCCCATCCCCTTTGTCACGGAGCCGGGCCAAACGCCCGTAAACCGTTGACATTTTTTGGTGGAGACTGCAAAAGGCAAAATTGAGGCAAAATTAAGGGCAAAATTCTGCTTTTTTAGCTTTTAGAACGAAGCTAAGATTGCTTTTTAGCTCTTAGGACGAATCTTTGTCTGCTTCTGAGAGCTTCGTTATCGAAACTGCAGGTGCTGTAAATGCAAACATGAACTTGAAAAGTCCAGGTGGACTGCCAATACTCTGGGATATTTTGTAAACTTTTTGTACACTTTTTGTAAACTTTTTTTGGCTGCCGCTAGCCTGTCTTTGTGAAGAGAAAAAAAAAATGATGTTGATTTGTCTTTTAAAACTGCACTTTAAGGCAGTGCATTCCATCATTATTTCTTTTTTAATGCTCAGAACGTACTGGGCCTTTATTAAGCTTGCCACGCTGCTCTATGGAGCTTTTTGTATATGTAAGCAATTGAAAACATTGATGGAAATGTCTTGGTATCTGTATACACTGTATACAATGTGGCATACAGCTCCAGAGGAAGCTGCTAATATTACAGAACTTGTGATTTTAAAACCATCTCCCAGTCCCTCCTTTGAATCCTTGATGCATTTTTTGAATGCTCATTTGATCATGTTGCTAATCTCCTTGAATGCACTACTCATCATTCTAGTCATTTCACTCAGTACCTATATATTGAGGAAGCCTTCTCCAAAGCCAGAAGATACTGAGCGGCAGGGAGTGTGGAGAAAATTGGGAGAGACCTTAGAGAGATGGGCATCTCCAGTGTCATGGAACTTTACTCCTGAACACCTGGAAGATCCTGAGAGCCTAAGCGAATATTTGAGACAGGGATGTGATAGCTTTGGCGAATCTGAGGAGGCACAAATCATTTCGGGCCTAGCTCATGCTTATCGGGCCTTATTCAATACTATCCCAGAGAGGGAGAGACAGTTTGAAAATAAAATACAGAGTCTCCAAACAGAGAGGGAGAGACAGTTTGAAAATGAGAGACAGAGTTTCCAAACCAAAATACAGGGTCTCCAAGCCGAAATACAGGGTCTCCAAACCAAAATAGATTGTTTCCAAGCTGAGAAAGAAATTCTCCAAGCTGAAAAGGAAGATCTCCGAGCTGAAAGAAATAATCTCCGATCTCAGGAAAACATCTTCCAGTCGGAATGGTACACCTTCCAAAATGAGCAGGACACTCTGCAATCCAAGCTCAACTGTCTCCAATCCAAGCGGGACACTCTGCAATCCAAGCTCAACTGTTTCCAATCTGAGCGGGACACTCTGCAATCTAAGCTCGACTGTCTCCAATCCAAGTGAGACACCTTCCAAAATGAGCGGAACACTCTGCAATCCAAGCTTGACTGTCTCCAATCCGAGCAAGACACCTTCCAAAATGAGCGGGACGCTCTGCAATCCGAGCGAGACACCTTCCAAAGAGAGCGGGACACTCTACAATCCCAGTTTAACAGTCTCCAAACAGAACTACACGCCCTGCAATCCAACTTTCATGCCGTAAGAGAAAAGTTGGTCCAAGCCGAGCTTGAGAGACAGAACATGAAAAACAACCAGCCTGATCAACCACAGGAGGCACCACAACTGATTTCAGTTGCCCCTGTAAGAGGACGGAAGGTGAAACGAATATCGCTTCCTTTGGAACAGGAGACAGCAAAGCGAGAAGGTCCAGGGGAGCCACCCCAAAGTCCAGGAGAGGGGCCCTCAACAAGATCCCGGTCACCAACACCCACCAGGGCAACAACAACTGAAAGAGATGTTGAAACCCTTACTACTCGTCCTCTGAAAATGACTGAACTTCGAGTCTTGAGAACAGACTTTACACGGCACCCAGGTGAACGCATTGTCACCTGGCTACTTCAATGCTGGGACAGTGGGGCCAACAGTGCACTGCTAGACAGTACAGAAGCCCGCCAGCTGGGAAGCATTGCCAGAGACTCAGCGATTGACAGAGATATCAGTAGATGCCAGGATGAGTCCTTCACCCTTTGGAAGCGGATGCTATTAGCTGTGAAGGAAAAATACCCCTTCAAAAATGATCTGATACCTGAGGCAAAGAAATGGACTACTATGGAAAAAGGCATCCATTATTTGAGAGAATGTGCTGTGGTGGAAATGTTACATGACCCTGCGTTCATTCCTGATGATCCAAACCAGGAGCATGATCCTGAGAGAAATTGATCCTGAAAGAAAATTGTTTTTACATAATTTTTACTGCTTCATATAAATTAAGAGATTTAGCTGTGTCTTTCAATGGCACCAAAGAAGCCATTTCTTCAGTGACGTATTCTTTATCAATATCTTTAGTAAAAATATCAAGTTGATCTGTATCTGTCACATCAGTGCTTCCATCTATCACCAAAGCATAAAGTTTGAAATTAGCATCTTTACTCTCCAAATTTCTTTTAGTAAAAAAAATTATATAGTCTGATGAGACAAACTGATTTGAGAAAAATCCTTTTTTTTATTCAGACAAGTTATATATGCCTTTTTTCCATATATTGCTTAATAAACACACAATCAGTTTTTGACTATTTTTGCAATTATCAGGTTTGCAAAAATAAGGTTTTGACTATTTTTGCAATTAGATCTGCTACCACATAACCAGCTTTTATAATAATCTGTATGAGATGTTACATCTTTTAAAAAATTGTTGAGATGACAGATGTTTTTTCAGTTCCACTATTTTGTCTTAACAAAACTTTCCTTGATATGCACTGAATTTGGCAGCAAGTTTCTGCATATGTCTTTTCAAATTGTAATCTTTGAAATCTGACAGAATTTCCTTATAAATTAAACATGGTGCCATTTTATTTTTGTTGATAAAAAAAAGTACTCATCTGTCCTTTTTTTTGTTGAACATGCTTCTTTCATCCACAGCTTTTCTTTTTTTTTCATTTCTCTTTTGAGATGACATTAGGTAAGTTGAAATATTATGATTGGCGATCACTACATTTTACTCACCAAATGGCACAAGTGCATTCAACATGTCATACACATGGGTTTGAATTTGACTGCATGTATGTGGTGTGCCCAAGGGGTGGCAGTACCACTATGCTGTGCCCTACCCTTGTGAGACAGCATTGATAATACACCAATGTTTGGTTGTTGCTGAGTGATGAGTGTGAACCTGAAACCAGGCTAGGTCCCTTGGCGGGGCAGAGCCACCTCCACGAATGCATGGGGCAAGGGGTGGCCACAGGACAGGCTGTCCTGGGCTACATGAGGCCTGTGGATGACGGATTGGGCATGCCTGATTTAGAAGGTGATTTCATGGTGGATCATTCGATGCATGAGGAACATGTCCCAGTCACTGGTGGTCAGTGGCTCAATGTCCAGATGAAGACCATCCCTCAGGGGTCAGTACTGGGACTAATGTTAACGTCTTCATCAATGACATTGAGAGTGGGATCGAGTGTACCCCCAGTGAGTTTGCTGATGACACCAAGCTGTGGGGTGCGGTCAACACACCAGAGGGATGGGATACCATCCAGAGAGACCTAGACAGGCTCAAGCCCAGGTGAACCTCATGATATTCAGCAAAGCCATATGGAAGGTCTTGCAATTAGGTCAAGGCAACCTCTATTATCAATACAAGCTGAGGTATGAAAGAATAGAGCACAGGCCTGCCAAAACGGACCTGGGGGTACTGGTGGATGGCAAGCTGAACATGAGCCAGCAATGTGCCCTCACAGCCCAGAAAGCCAACCTTATCCTGGGCTGCATCAAAAGAAGCATGGCCAGCAGGTCAAGGAAAATGATCCTCCCCCTCTACTCTGCACTCGTGAGAACTCACCTGGAATACTGCATCCAGATGTGAAGTCCTCAGTACAGAACAGATGTGGATAGACCTGTTGAAACACATCCAGAGAAGGGATACACAAATGATCCAAAGGATGGAACACCTTCCCTGTGACGACAGGCTGAAAGAGCTGGGGCTGTTGAACCTAGAGAAGAGAAGGCTCTTGGAGACACAAGATGGAGGCCTTTCAGTATCAAAAGGGAGGCTATGAGAAAGAAGGGGACGGACTCTTTAGTAGGATCTGTTGCGACAGAAGAAGGGGAAATGGTTTTGACCTAAAAGAAGGGAAGAACAGGCTGCCCAGAGAGGTGGTGTATGCCCCATCCTTGAGGACTTTCAAGGTCAGGCTGGATGGGGCTCTGAGAAACTTGGTCTAGTTGTAGATATCCCTGGTCACTGCAGGGGAATTGGGCTAGATGACTTTAAATGTCAGTTCCAACTTAAACAATACTAGGATTCAATATTTTAAGGAGAATTTTTGAAATTATAATTAGTACAAACACAGCACCAAGCCTATGTTCTCTTGCTTACCAAAGAAATTATTTACATTTAGGAAGAATTAAATGTGTAGGGGGGTGATCTAGATGTACAGCTAGGAAAACACAGTTTTACAATTCATCAGAGTAATTTGAAATAGCTTTCTCTATGAAAAATGAGCTTTCTTGCAGGGAGAATAAGACTTCAGATTGCAAAATACAGTTTTATAAAGATTACATGTTTCACTAAAATTTTTAACATAAATATTCCTTATGAACCCTGCTCTGCTTTTGACATAGCCTCTCTTTTTCTCTGCTCTGCTAACATGAGTTCATTTCTCATCTTCAGCACCAGTCTCTGCAAGCCACGAGTATTCTCCAATTATTTTCTGTCCAGCTTTCAATTCATAGCACAACCTATGTAATTGTATAATGCTTTAAAACACCATAAAAGCGCAAGATTGACAATAAGAATAATATATCTTTGGATTAATTTCTAAATAATAGAGAATCTCAGTGAACTGTTGCATATGCATGATGGAATAATACTTCTTTTTTGATTTCTTTTGCTTTGTAAGAAGAATCCTCTTGTATGAGATTTATTTCCTTACGGATGTTATTTTTCCTGATAAAAGCATGCTTTTGTCATTCCACTATTAAAAGAGTAGAAATGTAGTTCAGTGTCTTATTCCTTTATCCTATTGTGACATTGTTCAATATGCCAAAAGGGCACTAGTTAGTAGCCTCACTTGTTTGTTTTCTTATATGCCTATTCTGGCAGATGGTGGGATGCTATATAAATAACAGATGATGATACAGAAAAATAATTATAACAAACAGATTATGAGAATCTGTTTATGCCTCTCTAAGGGTATTGAACTTCTAAATTAAAAACTTTATCTTCGTGTAACCTATAAATCTTTACAAAATCAAAACTAGTTCCAGTGAAGAAATATCATGCTTTTGAAAATACATGATTGTTCAGGTCATTTATTACCCTATATTTGAATATTTTCCACCTGTATAATGAGACGGTTGGAATTAATGCCCATAACATTTTTACTTTAGCCACGTGCTTTTTTTTTTTTTTTTCTCAGTGGCCTAATATTTTTCTGTAGCCCTTTGTTTTTATCTGAACTTGATTTCTTGAAGGGAAATTTACTCAAGAGTTGAAGGATGTCAGTTGTACTGTGTAAAGCACACATCTTAGAACCCATCTACCCTATGCCCTGTGGCACACATCACATTTTATGTCTTGAGGGAATACAAACAAGCAGCAGTGCGGTTTGCTGGCTAATGTTCTTACACTGAACTGTGCTTTTATTAGAGCTGATGCCCATGAAGCTGTCAAATACAACATCAGTTCCTATCATTGTCTCATGAGCAATGAGGTATTGCTTTGATTGATCTGCATAGTTGCCAAGTATATGATACTACTCAGGTATTTTATTTTTTCTTTTTTTTCCTCTGAGCTTAGAATGAGTTCACAGCTATCAATCAACACAAACATGGCAAACTCTTCATCTGGAAAGTCTAGAGCTATTAATTTTGTTGAACTTGTTGTGGTTTGAACCAACTATGGTGTGCTTGTATTCAGTTTTCTTTTTCATTCAACTTAAACAAGAAATTTTATGTTGCAAACTTGTTTCACAATTTATATCCATCATATAAAGGATTCAGTCAAATGCTTCACTTCAATGAAATGAAAAGAAACCTCCATTCATCTTTTGTTTAGTTGCTCTTGGGACTTTTTTCCCCTTAAATCGTAGGATTACATCAGATGATTTAGAAAGATAAATTAATTAAAGTCTGCTTTTAAAACTGTTCTCTATTGAATTTCTCTAAGGCACTTTGAAATATTTTACAGTGAACGAGGCTGGACCTACAATTGTTGAGACAACTTTGAATATTTCCATCCACTCTAAGTGCTTTTGGGTCAAGCCATTCTTGTACTTTGATGGTAGGAAGTAGCACTTTGAAAAGACAGGAATTAACACAGATGATATATTTAGATATAAATGAATCCTGTTTCTGACAAAAATTATGTTAGAGATCTGCAAAAAGTTATCCTTCATTATTCTTCAGAGACTTTCTTAGAACGAAACAGACCTACTCAGCCTGCCTATCTCATCAAATACAAATAAGCCAAGGAACAGGAAGTACAAAGCATCTCAAAATACAGAGTTCTGTTCAGAGTAGCCTCAGAGTGTAACTTGTGAGTTGACAAGCTCGTATAGTTACTGGCCTCCCTTAAAAACACTCCTTTGTAAAGAAAGATAGCATGTGCATCAAAATCCAGAACTTTGTTTAATTTATGTATTTAAGAGAAAAATGATTTTTTAGAATACATCAAAAGCATTTTTTTCAAAGGTACTGCTTTTTAACTGGGCAATAATAATTATATGGATAATAATGTTCAGTCAGATCGAGCTTGAATGAATCATCTAGTTTAAAGATTGGCATGTTTATGGCCTGCAAGATGGCATTCCAGGCAATGTCAACAGTCTACATTTTATTTGGAGTGGGCAAGAAATAAGAAAAATACAGTATTTTTGTGTTCCTCTTAGCTTCAGATTTGTACAACCCAGTCCTGGTTTGCTGGTGTTTTCGTTTATTTGTTTTATTTTTTATTTGTCTTTTCCTTACAAACAAGAGAAGTAAAAATTCTGACATTATTAAATGTAGCTAAGGATCTTGCTCTGTCAATCTGCATCTTAATCTTCCTAGGCTTTTTGGACATGAAACAGAAAAAAGTAGAGATACCTATGAAGTTTCATCATAAAAGTGGTTTACTGTGAATTGTGTGTGAAGAAAAGCATCACTTATTGGAAAACAGTGTGGTTGATCTCACTGCCTAGTTGTATCTTTTAACATGAAGCATTAATATTTGTGTTCTATTATCTTTTGCAAAAGTAGCTTAGGATGTGACATATAGACCATTTGTTTCATATTTGCATGTGCTGTAAGACATATTTCTATTACAGTCTGACTGCAACTCTTTTTATACTCTTCTTGGAAGAGATTCTGAGATTGTCTCTGGAAAAAGAAATGATATCATTTTGTGTCTTCTTCCATTGTTTCTCCGTCTTTTTGTTTTGCCAGAAGCATGGAGATTTTCTGGTAGAATATATGTGTGTTATCTACATTGTGCTTGAGCGAATACATATCATAACTTGAGTGATGACAAAGTACATAATTCTGGCAATGTTCTCTCTGTGCAGAGCTTGTTCCTTCGAATTCAGCCCTTCCTCACGTAAAAGCAGACTGTAAAACACAACTAGTGTGGAGAGTGCTTGTATAGTCCTCCCTCAGGCAGGCATCATCTTAGACTTCAGACAGCTGCCTGAAACTAGTAGAGGTGGATGACATGTCCAGAAAAGAGGAGTATACAGGGTATTTATTTCTGGGCTTGCTACTATTTGTATGAAAATAAGAACAACAACAACAACCACCAAAAAAAATAAACAGAGATGTGCTCTTCATCAGTAAATCTGTCTTCAGTTCCACAGACGTTAAGCAATTTTCTGTATTATAGAGGCTGATGTTGAAATTACCTATTCTGGAAGTGATCAATACAAAGCATATGGAAAAAAAACAGAATAGCCAGAAAGCTGTAACATGTTCTCTAATATAACATGCTCAGCAGTGCAAGGAAAGAATGTAGAGAGATCTCTCTGTGTCTCCCAGTAGGTCTGTTGACTGTCTTGAGACTAATATAGATTCCAAAGAGAGTTAAGTTGTCCATATGTGGAGGAATATTTTAGCTTGACTGAAAATGATGAATAAGGAAAGAGCATGGCAAAGAGGGAACAGTGTAGGAAAAACCTGAAAGGAATGGTAAGTACCTGGTACCTTTGGACCAGCAACTTTTATCTTATGAGGAACTACTGATGTGTTTAGTTTCCACTGACTGTAAGATGAGAGAAGAATGATTTGGGATGAAATTTAAGACAGAAAGTGAAACTGAAAAAAGAAGTGCTTTTATGAATTAGATACCAAAATACTATTTTAGATCTTGTAAACCTAAATTTCCTTAAGTTTGTAGCCACATATTTAATTTACTCCTAAAAATTAGGAATTGGGTTCTTATGGTCAATTGGCTTCTTTAGATATTTTTATTATCATGTAAGTTGCACAAGGGTTTTTGGGGGATTGCTTGAGTTTCAGTAGCTTTTTGAAAGAAGGATATCTTCCACAGAAGCTTCCATTTCAGTACTCAGAAAATGTTAGTTCATGTCTCGGCCTTGAGATTTTCCATTACGTTGAACAAATCACTTATGCAGTGGTGTCTTTTGAAACATGTTAAGTACTAGCCTATCTTGCCAGAAGGATTTAATGTTAGATCTATAAAGGCTGTGTGACTTGCATAACATGCTGAGAAGGATCAGAAAGAGCAAGATGAAAAGTAGGTAGAGAAAAACTAGAATAATCCTTCCAACAAGAAGGATACAAGGATTGATGGGAACACTACTGTAATTTTAGGGATGAAAAAAAGACAGCTTTGCTAGTTGCAAAACATAACAATTCAGTCCTTGCAGACTGTATTTCAAGAAAGATCTTCCTCTTCCAATCAGTTTAGAAATTAAGATGCTGCAGCATGTGCTGAGTAGGACTAATGCATTGTTCATCTGAAAGCTGTCCTTCCTCTCAAAGTCCAGTCACTCTGGGGCTCTGGAAACTTGAGCTGTGCAAAGCCTTTTGCTAGCCTGCCTTCATCTCTCTGTGCAAGTCATTTAATCCTCTCGTGATTTTATTTTTTTCTCAAGTGACAATGGTGATTATTATTACAAGTCAAGATCCAGAAGACTGACTAAACTTCTAATAGGAAAAATCTTGTATGTGATCTTGAACAGATAACTTGTTCCAGATTTACAAAGTGATTATGATAATTTCTTTCTATCAATCTTCATAAGCTCTTCCAATTTTACTGCAGACTCTTTGGGCGTTTCTTGTTGCTGGGAAGATGGAAAAATAAATTCAAAAATAGAAGATTGAAATATCCCACAATCTAAGAAATTGTACACCACATTTCATTAAACTTGTAACAGACTACCTCTACTTCAAACAAAATGTCCTTGGGATACAACTGTATTAATAAACATTTCTCCTATGCCTTTTTTTTTTAATTATGATTTTCAATTTTTAAATATTATTTGAAAAGCTATGAAAACTTTGGGAAGGTCTGCAACTCAGCTAAAACTAACTAAACAATTTGCAATTCATAAAAAGATATAAACCTTATTTTTGTGTCACAAGCAGCAATTTCTCTTGCAAAAAATTACCCCTCCCCAAACTGACTTTAACGGTGGGAATTTTCCATCAAAATTATTTTTTGATTCAACAAGGTTCATGGAAGATCAGTTTTCTTATAGTACAAAATCTGATTTTACTTCTTATTGATTTTCCAGTAATGAATTTAAACACTTTATTTAGATGACCTCTATATATTGTTTGTGGACATTAGATTGAATAAAACTTCTCCATTTTGAGACAGTTGAACAGCATTGGTTCTGAAGATGTTTATGAAGATTCTTTTATGCGTTAAGTCTCATATATTAAACTCAGTTTTTGGATAGACTGCCATTTCTAGAGTGATCTCCTCTTGGATCCAGCTGTTTAAAGTATTCTAGCAGTAATGTGAAAGTGGAAAATTGTTGATGTTGATGTTTTCTGACATTGGGAAATTCTGTTTTTTCTTTCCTCTAGTGGAAAATTTAATGCTTTTCTTGGGAAAAAAAAAAAAAAAAGATTTACATGTCCTCTTAATTTTAAATGAGTTAAAGTTTACTGCTGAAGTCTGTAAAGAGAAGGAATGTATGCCTTTACCTCTGTTTTTTTAATCTAGATGTCTTTGAAGATATTCATTGTATCTTTAGAAGTATTATAGCTGAATTTCATGGTTACCAGTGACTTGGACATCTACAAATTTTTGCAGTTGTTTTTTTCAAAAAAAGGTTGTTTTTCTGTCAAGTCATACTGAATGTGTTTCATTGCTGAAATTGCTAAAGTGATCAGGATAGAAACATTCGTAGATGGCTTAAAACAGAAAAACCCATCTCTGTCTTTTCAGTGTAAGGCAATACAAAGAAGTAACCACCCTTTAAATTTCAGTGGCTGACACAAAGACATGGTTTATAATCACTATTTTCTATTGAGTGTGTAGTTTTGAAAGCCACAGAGCAGCCACACTAACATTATTCTTTCATCATCCCATCTGACAGCTGTGTTTCACATTTGGTGTATGAGACTAAATTAGCATCCACATTGCTTTCAAAAACACTGTCATGGCACCATGGTCTTAGCGTTCTTTTTGGAAAATGTGCTACCAGGGGTCCTAGGATTGCATTCCTCCATATCAATGATGAATTATTTTTTTTTATTGTTTGTAAAAGTTCAGCTTCTTTTTTCCACCTTCTCCTGAAATATTTCTTTCCAATACCTCAAGACACAAGAAAACAGTGCAACTCCCTTTCCCCTTCCCTCTGTAACTTTCAGTAGACAACTAAAACCATTATGAGATATGGAAAACAGAAATAACTGGGTCAAAACTGTTTTTGTTCCTGCCTTTCTGAAATGCTTTTTAGACCAGTCCTATTAGATTATTCCATTACTTTTAGTGTCAGCTGGAGTTCATTTTCCTTTCTTTCAGATCTATCTTTTCTCTTCTCTTTCTTGCCTCAAGAGCCCTCAAACCTGGTTTATTGCATCTCAGTATCTTCTTTGTTTTCTATTCACTCCTGAAAATCAATTTTCATCTACCTTCCCAGATGTGAACTTCTTTTCTAACTTCCAAGTCTTTTTCCTTCAGAGCTGAATCCCTTTTTCCCCTTCCTACTTAGTAATATGGGAAAGGGATCTGTGTTGTTTCCATCACATACTTCTACTCACCTGCTTGAGAATGTCATTATGTAAGAGAAATTCAAGTTGCTGAATTTCACACTGTACTTGTTTATTTTTAACGGCTCCATAATAAAAAGAGGTCAAAATGTAATATTTTGTATTCTTAAAAGGAACAGCAGTTCAGTAGTTGATAACACATGTAATTGAACATAGTAAAGACTTTTGTTCCATGCACATAACATACATACTTATTCTTTCTGTTTCTGGAAAGTAAACGCTTCTTGAATGACCCTACATATACTTCTCATGAACTCATGTGAATAAAGAAATATTTATCCACTATAAATGTTCTCAAGGTATTGTAATTGGGGAAATATAGTGCCATGTAGGATGACACTTTCTGTTAGTCTCAATAAAGCATGCATTGTAGCATTATTTCAGTAGTCAGTATTAACTCAAGGAAGAATATATTTTTATCATCATTTCAGATGAAGAATGCTGCTAAGATTTGAAGAACTGCACAATTAGAAAACATATTTTAGAACTACGGAAGGCTGGATTTTATACTTGCTCTTACCTCTATCTACATTGAAAGAGAAAGTTTTATGGGACAAAATCTTTAGTTAATTTTTTACTTAGTTTCTTTTTACTTAGCTCATAAGAGTTTCCTGTAGGACATTCCCTGCAGAAATATCTGCGATCCTTATAATCAGTTGATTAAGGCATCAGGCACAGAAGGCACAAGTAGCAAAAAAGAAAAAAATAAAATTTCAGCAATCTCTTTCCTAAATACATATACAAACAGTGGTATCTTCCTAATCTTGGCAAAGAAAATAAAGTACCATAATCAGTTAAGACTGACAGAATTTAATTTTTAAGGTCATCCACCACTAGATATTGATGATTATCCCTCTAGTTAAATATACGTATTGTTTTATCATAACTTAGAAAGTGCAATAAAAATATATTAGTAAGATTTTGTACTTTCCAATTCAAGTATCTTCTTTAGTGTACGCTTGCATTGGGATTACCCTATTTTCACATCTGAAGTTTCAGATGCTGCATGAATTTTATTTATTAATATCAATCAATCAATAATATAATGGAATCATAGAATCATAGAATAGTTTAGGTTGGAAGGGACCTCAAGGGTCATCAAGCTCCAACCCCCATGCCACAGGCAGGGCTGCCAACCTCCACATCTAATACTAGATCAGGCTGCCCAGGGTCCCATCCAACCTGGCTTTGGACACCTCCAGGGACAGGGAATCCACAACCTCTCTGGGCAGCCTGTTCCAGCACCTCACCACCCTCATAGTAAAGAACTTCCCCCTGATGTCCAACCTGAATTTTCCCTCCTTCAACTTAAAACCATTTCCCCTTGTCCTGCCATTATCCACCCTTTCAAAGTGTTGACTGCCCTCCTATTTGTAGGCTCCCTTTAGGTACTGGAAGGCTGCAATGAGGTCTCCTCACAGTCTTCTCTTCTCCAGGCTGAACAACCAGCTCTGTCAGCCTATCTTCATAGGGGAGGTGCTCCAGCCCTCTGATCGTCTTTGTGGCCCTCCTCTGTAGCCTTTCCAACATCTCCCTGTCTTTCTTGCACTGGGAGCCCGAGACCTGGACACAGTACTCAAGATGGGGCCTCATGAGTGCAGAGTAGACAGGGACAATCACCTCCCTCTCCCTGCTGGCCACCCCTCTTCTGATGGAGCCCAGGATACCATTTGCTTTCCGAGCTGCAAGAGCACACTGCTGGCTCATGTTAAGTTTTTCATCCACCAGGACTCCCAGGTCCTTCTCTGCAGGGCTACTCTCAAGGATTGCTCCTCCCAGTCTGCATATGTGCCTGGGATTCCTCCACCCCAAAATACCTGGTAATCTATAGCAAAAATATTTTCCCAGCAATGTAATGTAAGAGGTTGTTTTGATATAATTAATAGGGCTTGTTTTCTAGTGTTCTTCACTGGTAGATTCCATTAAAAACACTACTAAATAAATATTCATGGTAGTGTCTTCTCATTGAGATATTACCTAGACAGATTGTTCTATTAAAAATACATTTAATTTAATTGTAGGTGTCACCCAGTAAGAGTGAGAATTAATACTTCAACCAGTAGCCTTTGTCAGGATTCATGGGGAGAGGTCACGAAAACTCTATTGGTCAAAATGTCAGTTAGCTTGACTGATAGATTTACCTGTGAGTGCTACAGCTCTATCTTTAAGCAAACACATAGTCTATCTCAACAAGAGGCCACATTCATGAAAATTTTATTAAATATTCTAACTGAAACAAATTACCAAATTATACTGTACATGTAATATGATGCATTTAAAGTTCTCAGAAAGCAATTAATAGGATATAATGGTGTTTTATATGTAGTAAGAGATTTGGTAATAGTCTTAACCAAAGGGGAAAAAAAGTTATTATAAAACAAGAAACCAAGATGATGATATGCTCACAGAAACTGAAAATAAGATTTTGTTTACCTGGTTCTGTATCAGGATGAAGATCCCCAAGGTGCAGGAAGATGTTTTGATATGTGGAGCTCACTGGATATGTGGAGCTCACTTAATTGGCTTTGATGTGACTTACCTTATCTGACAGTCCAAACATGTCCTTAGGGTGGTAAGAAAAGGGCACCCAGAACTTGGGCTTTAAAGTACAGAGGAAACTAATATTACTGAGTGTGTATCTTGATGTTTGAAAGGTCATTTTCAGCTTTTATATATGGTATCAGTTTGCTTTTGCATCAGTAACAAAAGGATAGCATTATGATTATTCCTTCATAGAAGCATAATTTGCTATTGTTTTTATGGGGTTTATTTTCACCATTTTTCAGTGGATCTGATAAAAGAAAGCAAGAATGGATAGGAGCAAGAGAAGTTAGTATATGGTCTTCCTAAGTAACTATTAGTAACAATCAAATGAGCTTGTTTCTCTTTCCTTTTTGTTCAGTAAAGAGAGGAGCAAAGATACATGAATGAAAATTGCTGGTTAGTGGTATTTAGTTACAACAACGGCATTTCTGATACATTTGAAACAGAAGTAAGCAATCCTTGTCTGAGAATTCCACATTCATAAGTAAAGATTGTTCGTTCTGGAAATGTAAAATCTCACTCGTAATCTGAATGAGAGAATATACCGATCTTACTGAAGGATGTGTTGTAGGAGCATGGTAGATTATAGTGTGCTATCAAACAGCAGGAGGTAAGGAACAAGAACATGGGGCAGAGAGGAAGAGTGCCATTCCAGTTAAGTTTATGGACATTCTGCTCAGTTTAAAGTGATCTGTGAGAGAGATGCAAATTCATGCACAATGTCCCAGCTGGCAAACTCGGTCTCAGACCAGTTATGAACTAGTAAAGTTAAATTAGCTTCTCGTTTTGAGAAAATTACTTGAAGCTTAGCATTCTTATAAATTATTTTGACTTTTTAAAAAAATTATATTACACAACTGCTAATATAAAATTATCTTCATGCTATGCTTATTGTATGTCAAATGTTGTTACATGTTACATTTTATATTAAATGTTAAATTGTATGTTAAATGATATGAGACTTTTTGTCTGAAAGAAGGAGAAATTTAAACAGAGAAAGTGAAGAACTTCATCCATGAAGAGCAGCATGGAAAATAGCACCTTGGTCCATGTATAAGCTGGAGGAATACTTCTTGGGGCAAGAAAGTAAACACCTGTTGTTCTGCATCCAAAGAGAAAAAGAAAAAAAAATGACGTAAGTATAACCAACCCTGTAGCTATGGTGAAAAGTAAAAATGGAGAGATCAGTTCATAATTACGACTGTACTTTTTGCAGTACATCTTTCTGAACCGTTTTAAGTAAAAACTTTCTTTGAACTTTGACTTTGATAAGTAAAATGTGGTTATGAATCTGTAAGAATCTACAAGAAAAAAATGACTGTTAAAATTAGTAGATATTTGTAGCTGTGTTAGATGATTTGTAGCTGCTAATAGTTCAGTTGACTACTGATCACTATAATAGACACTATGATTTATATAGTACTTTCATATGCCAGGACTTGTAACTGTTCTACAAGTAATCTGTCATTCTGAGAAAAACAATGGTCATTACTTTGGTCACAATGGAATAGATTGTTTTTCAGACATATTTATCAAGAAACCTATTCAGATGATATTTCAAAAGCTAAAACATGTCATAATGATTGTTTGCTTCTAATCATCAAGTGTACTCTGTTTCTGGAGTGAGGTTTATTTTCTTATCTTTGTAAATGGAATACAATATTTTTGAAAAAATTATGCATTTAGAGATGAAGAAAATTGTTCAAAATTCATTCAAAATTTATATCTGAATTTTCAGAAAATATAAAATCACAATAAGATGCTCTTAGTCAGTCCTATAGTAGTTACTTTAAAAATACAGTGCTGAAAATATCTGATATGTAGGTTACACATGAAATTTATTGTTTCATTCATATTGTACTTAAGGTCACTACACTATAATCAAAACACTAATCTGAGACAGATCTGTAGTTTATCTTCTTTCGCTATTATTCCTTCACACATTTTTAGGGAATGAAATGCACATGGCCACATTGTTTGTCTCTCACCAGCTCTCTTAATTCTTCTCCCAGTAGTTTTTTGATCAGTTTCTTTCAGATACAACAGGGGGCTAGGAATATTGAAGAGAACAATGGATAAGGGAAGAGCCACTGATTTCATCTATCTGGACTTCAGTAAGGCCTTTGACATGGTAGCCCACAATATCCTTCTCACCAATTTGGAAAGATATGGATTTGGTGGCTGTACTGTTCAATAGATGAAGAACTGGGTGGAGGATCAAGTCCAGAGAGTAGTAGTCAGTGGCTCCATGTCCGGATGGAGATCTGTGATGAGTGGTGTCCCCCAGGGTTCAGTGCTGGAACCGATACTCTTTAATATATTTATCAGTGACATTGAGAGTAGGATTGAACATACCCTCAGTGAGTTTGCTGATGACACCAAGCTGTAGGGTGTGGTCAACACACCAGAGGGATGGGATGCCATCCAGAGAGACTTAGACAGGCTCAAGCAGTGGGCCCAGATGAACCTCACGATGTTCAGCAAAGCCATATGGAAGGTCTTGCAACTAGGTCAAGGCAGCATCCACTACCAATACAAACTGGGGTATGAAGAATTGAACACAAGCCTGCCAAAAAGGACCTGGGGGTACTGGTGGATGGCAAGGCTGGACATGAGCCAGCAATGTGCCCTCACAGCCCAGAAAGCCAACCTTATCCTGGGCTGCATCAAAAGAAGCATGGCCAGCAGGTGGAGGAAAATGATCCTCCCCCTCTACTCTGCAGTGGTGAAACCTCACCTGGAATACTGCATCCAGATGTGGAGCCCACAGCACAGGAGGACATGGACATGGACCTGTTGGAATGCATCCAGAAGAGGGCCACAAAAATTTTCCAAGGGATGGAACACCTCCTTTATGAGGACAGGCTGAAAGAGCAGGGGCTCTTCATCCTCGAGAAGAGAAGACTGCAAGCTGACGTGATAGCGGCCTTTCAATACCTAAAGTGGAGAAACAAGAAAGTAGGGGACAGACTTTTTAGCAGGGTCTGTGGTGACAGAACAAGGTGAAATGGTTTCAAGCTTAAAGAGCGTAGATTTAAGTTAGATATAAGGAAGAAGTTTTTTGCAGTGAGGGTGGTAAGGCACTGGAACAGTTTGCCAGAAATGTGGTTGATGTTCCGTCCCTGGAGACTTCCAAGGCAAGGCTGTATCAGGCTTGTTGTCCCTGTTCATTGTGGGGGAGTTGGACTAGATGACCTTTAAAGGTCCCTTCCAAGACTAAGGATTCTATCATTTTATGATTTTAAGTTATTTCCTGTATGTTTCTTGAGAAAAAGGTAGCCAGGAGAGTAAAGGAACCCTTGGTACGTTACCTCTGAAAGATCAAAAAAAAAAAATGGAAAATCTGTCATTAAAGACAGAGAAAACAATAGTCTAAGTGCATTTATACATATACCAGTAATGAGAAAATCAAAGATGCTTTCCACTAATGTGGATGAGAGGTTGGTTTGCCTTGTAAAAGGTAGAAAAAATAAAATAAACTTGAAAAAAACCTTCACAAGAAGTTTAGAGAGCAAAGGACAATTGCTGTGAATATAAATGTCAGCCTTTAGAAAGAATTCTCAAGTATTTTACCAGAGTCAAAATATGAAAAACAGAAAAAGTTGCAGCAAATAAATAGTTCCATTACTATTCCATTACTAGTCCAAGTGGTTCCAAGCAATTGAGGCATCTGTCCTACCCAGTGTGCGTAAAAAAAAAAAAAAAGGCTAGAAAACAGGAATTGTAAACAGCTAGTGCTCAAAAGCTTAAAATTACTGATTTTGTACTTCTTTTCGTCCAAGCATCACTCAGTATTGCCTAGAAGAGCAGTAATTATATCATCAGACATGATATTTGATTCAATAAGATGCCTCTTTCTGCCTGAGGAAAAATATCTGTTTTAACAACTGTACAGCATTTGAATAACTGTTTTAAATACATTTAGTGAGATGAGTTCTGTATGATTTCCTCTACCTGTTTGGTCTTTATTCTCTCTATAGCATTATACTTCTTATGTCTCATAAATTGAGTCATTTTAAAGAATTTAGAAGTAAGAGTAACGTAGGTAGCAGCAAAAATATTTTTAATAATAAAAATGTGGTTCTCCCAGGCGCTACTTTTCTACTGAAATCATAGCTTCCTGAATCTAAAATTTATTACAAACAACTCTTTGGGGTGAGCTGGGGGGAACAAAACAAAGGAAAAATAAAAACAAAGAAACCCACAAATCTTTTCTACTTTGGTGCAACATAAGCCGTAATATAGAAATATCAAAACCAGACATATTTGTTCAGATGGATGCATCAAAACAAATTTGTTCTCAAACATCCTTTAGCCTGCAGTTTTCAGTTGTAAAGTTAAAACTTAAGAACTAGTGTTTTTTTTTTTTTTAATGTCTTTTGAAAATGGTAGAACACTTGTTGATATTTCTGCGATATTATATGGTAACATGTTATTCTCTTAATATGTATCAGAGACAAATATGTGTCTATACATATTTTTATGCTAATATTTCATATGTACCTTTTCCTTAATGAATATATTTTTCGATTAAAAGTAGAAAACCTAGCAGAGCTGTTACTTACATGTATAGTTTGTAGAAAACAAAGACTAGATCAGAATAAAGCAATTAATGCCAACTTTAAAGAGAAAATAAAAATGATTAAGTATTGGAAGTTCCATGAGAACATAATAGAAGGATATATTGAATAATTAGAAGGAAGAATGTGAATTGCTATGGATAGAAATGAAAACCATAACTCGGAAGAGTTTTCATTGTTATCAAAGAAAAGAATTAATCAGGGGGGAAATTAGAACTCTGGAGGATGAGATCAGAGAGAAGATGACACAGGATGGTAAAATTATTGAAGTATTAAATTAATACTTGCTTAATATAGTTACAAAGGCTAACACTGCTGGATCAATAGCTGGCAACAGCTTTGTGCTCAATTCTCTGCGTGTGCAGTTCGGTTTATTTTCTCTTTCCACCTCACTACAAGGTATATCTGAATTTTGTTAATATTTTTTAAACTTCAGAAAAGCAGAATGGGGATAGATCCTTTCTACTACTGTGATACTTATTAAATTTGTGACATGCCTATCTAATGCACATAGGTATTCATTTCCCTAGAGAAAATATTTTACACATCAATGCTGCTGATAACTTGAGCATATTGTAAAGTACATACAGAGAATTGCAGTGACAACTGTTTCCTTGCTCTCTCATTATTGTTTTTTGCATAGTGTAAACAAATTAATGGAAACCATCTTTCCATATAAAAATGTTGATGTCAGAGTAGGCACTCCACTGGTTCCAGCTGCCTTTGACATGACTACTGAAAATATAACCCAGAGAAAATATCTGAAATGGCTTTTTTCAAAAAAATATTTATTCTCATTAGCAAGCCAGTTAATATGTATACTAAGTTGACATTTAAAAATCTGAAGCTTATTTGGAATACTTTAATTATACAGTCAGTTTTCTAGATAGGGAAATAAATATTTAAATCATATTTCTCAGTTAATACTAACATTTAATATGGAAATGATCACATCACAGGTCTCCTGTAAATATTTCATTGTTTGTATTCTACATGGACAATAGGAAGGGCAGATAGAATCTTTCTATCCTGTCCGAAATGACGAAGAAAGTCTATGTATGGAAGGATTTCATCTTTCACAGACTATAATTTTAATCACTTTAATATATGAGTAACTCAGGAACTGTTTCTCTGATGCTTTTTCTTAGCTAATTTTAGAAATATATCCTTGTTCATCAGTCATAGCAGCCATTTAGTCCTTAAACAGTCCAAACAAATTATAATTAACCTTTCAAACTGAACACAGAACTAATAGGACATAATTCTCAGGTCTGGGCGGCAATACAGATTTTGAAAGGATCTGGTCCCTTGCAAGTAGATGCAGGGACTGCTTTAGCCCTGTGCTTCTATAGACACGGTCTCCCTTTTCTCTTGGTAGAGTCTTTATTCTGAGTAGCTGTGAATAAACTCCAGTGGACTACTTTGTTCTGTTCAGCAAAGTTTAGCCTTGGCAGCAGATTCAGCTAAGGCTTCAGTGATGGTCATGGGACTCTTGACACAGGAGTGTAAGGCTCAGTGTAAGCAGAAAACAAACCTTTCCATGGAGGTGCACAGCCCTTAGTGACAGTGCCAGGCTAAATGAAAGAGGAAAAAGGAATCATTGCATAGTACATTTTCCAATTTTGATAGTGGGGGATATTTTCTTTGCTGTTTTATCTTTAGGGAGGGGTGGGAAGTAGGGCGGAAATTAGTATTGTCTTTGAAGAAGTAAATTATTTGTCAAATAAAGATATTACTATATACTGTATTTTTTTCTGACTCTGGAGAGGTGTTTGATTTACATACCATTATTAAAGTGCTTTTAAATTTGCAGGCACTATCGCTTCTTCTACCTCTCAGCTAAAATATTTATTCAGAAATGACTCTCATAAATAGCCATTGTTCCATTTCCCTAGCAATTTTAATGGCTCTTTTCTGAAACACTGAACACAGCATGCTAATAGAAACACCAGAACTATGAAAAAAAAGTACATACAGTCCATTCTGTGTGATGTTGTGATGCAACAACTACATCAGTGACTCCTGTTTAAAAACTTCTTTTCGTTTCTATACTTCAGAGTATATCTAACAAAACTAACTGTCCTGCATTAGCTACTGTTGCCTGAAAAACTCTCACAGCTTTCTTCATATGGCTGTAAAGTCTGGGTATTCTCAAATTATTAAAGAACGTATGTGGGTATCATCTGAAACTTTCACTGAATGTACCAAATTCATGTAGCCTTGGCCCTTAAGACTTCAAAATCTAAATTTTTGATTTGCTCACTGCTGAAACCACTGATCAGCTTCTGTGCTTTAGGTAAAATACAGATTTACAGATTCAAGCAGATTTAATTGGATATACTCCTAATAAATATATATAAATATTTAACTGTATTTGAACTACTCCTCAAACAATAAAAAAATCCAAAACAATCCATCAAGTCATAATGACTGAAAATTATTTATCATTGGGTCAGCCATATTTATAAATGAGCAAAGTATTAATAGTGGGTCTGTGGTTCCATTCACATGGTTTTTTATAGCGTCCGTATAGAGCATCCTCAAAAGATGCATGCTTAAAGCATATACGTAAAAGGTGGATACAAACAGATTTGCATCTCTCTTATGGACATGGGATTAATGGCTCAATTATATATAATGTAGATCTATGGAACCAACGTATCTGTCAGAAAATATGTAGGAGCTAAGGATTTCCTTGTGTAGGGAAACACGCTGACAGAAATGGAATGCTTTGAGAGAGAAATCTGCATATTTACATTTTAGACATAGAAACAGCATGATAAATGTAATTAATCTTTTCCTTTTCTGATGTGATGAAAGGTGGTGAAAGGTAGACAGATTGGAAAAACTTCATTAAAAATGTCAGTGGACTTTTGGTGCTTCTAGGCCTCACTTTGAAACTGCAGAAGAAAATGGAAAGGCCTTTTCACGTGTCACGCTTTCAAAAATTCAGTAAAGTATTTAAGTAGAAATGTGCTTTAGAAGAATAGAAAGGAATAAATATAAAACCATTGTCAGGTTACTGAAAGCAGTTTCTAAATTTAGAGTACTTGAATCTTGTGACTGAATTAAATTCTATGTAAAATTAACATCCTAAGGTGTAGCCAAAAAGTGTAGTGGGCAGCTGTAATGGTGTTTTCTTAGTGTTAAGTTTTTCAACAGATATAATCTCTGGTATGTGACAAAATGTATGATTTCGATTCCCATTTCATTCAAGAAAAAGTATTGTAGTCCAATTAGCATGGAGGAGGTAGGATGGAGGCTGTCTCTGGAGGACACAGCCACAGGGCCACAGGGCTAATTTATTCTATGAAAAGGAAGAAGCAGAGTGATCCTGTCAGAAGTGGAGACTGTACATATGAGGCTGAAAGGACAGTACAAGGAAGATGCTGGAGAAAAGGCTGGAGTGGAAGTGAAGAGAGCAAGGACAAGGTTGAGGAACAAAAAGAGGGGTTTCAGATTGGTCAGAGCATAGGGAGGCCCTCAGCCTGCCCCGAGTTAAAAATGTGCTGTACTAAGAGAAAAAAAAAAAACAGAAAAGTATTATGGTTGTAGTCAAAGATTACATAAAAACATTAAGAAACGGAGAAACTGAAATCAAATTTGCAAAATGGCACACCTAAGCTTCATGTTCCTCGATTTTGAAATGTTTGACTTAACAACTTAAAAATTATTTTTATGTAATGTTTTTAGATAAATGTCCAAAATACTCCAGGTATTACTCAGAATTTCTTATCTTGAATGTAGCATGATAAAAAAATGAGGGAAGAAATGCATTTTCTCATAGATATTTTAGAATAATTTGTCTGCATGCCAATCTCACTCTGACAAAGATATGAAACTCACAGATGTGTTACCATGGCATATTCAGTACAATAGAAACTTCTCAACAGATGATAATTGACAACCAGTACAGACCCATCTGTGTTAGTAATGAGTTGTTAACTGGTGAATACTTAAAGGAGTCCTGAGGCCCAGAATGAATCAGGACTAGATTTCTGAGCCTTTTTGCTTAATATTTAAGTTAAGCAAGTGCCATGAAAATTTGAGTAACCGCCTCAGATTTGTTTAAGTGAATCAGGCTGTTGGGTCTTATGTACTCACACTTGAATGTTTGTACAACCTTGACATCTGCAGTGGCTGAGAAACATATGAGCTTATTAAAATGGTGTATATTATCTAAGGGTACCTCTGTACTGCACCACTGACCTCTTTGCAACCACAACTGAATAAACCTTAGCTCAAGATATATCTTAATGTACATTGTAGCATACTGCTACCAGATCCAAGATAGTCAGTTCAAATTTCACCCCAAGCAGTATGATCAGTTGCTCATTTGTAGTGCTGTATTGTTATGGCTGTTTGGCCAGGTTCAGGACTACATTTACCCTGCAATCCAAGATTTTTGTGTTACTGACAGTGCCAGACGGTATCTTTTTCAGATTAATTACAGTGATTGTGCCCACGATATTTCCAGATATATTACTAGTCTTGTCAAGATTCCAAGAATGTTATTAGAATTAAACTTTTCTTCTCTGCTTTCACCTTCATCAAAGCCTCTATCTTTTTTTTAACACCTAGACATAGCTGGTCATTAGTTTGTGGCTGCAGGCTTGTATTACATTTGCTGACTTGAATACCTGAATCCACACAATGGGTGGATCTTTAGGAAAAGCCTCTGAGCTCTTGAGCCATCTGATACTGTCACAGTACATACTTGTTACCTGCTCTACTAGCCATGGTGGGCAGAGGACATTTTGAAACACACAAGTCTGAATTTTTGATGTCTTCACTTAAGACAGAATCTCATATAACTTAATACATATAACTTAGCAGCCCATGGCTTGGACAGGTACACTCTTTGAGATCTTTGAAATCTCGCTCTTTGAAATCTCAATGCTCTCATCCAGGTCATCAATAAAGATATTGAAGAGTACCCTCAGTAAGTTTGCAGATGACACCAAGCTGGCAGGAAGTGTCGATCTGCCTGGGGGTAGAGAGGCCCTACAGAGAGATCTGGACAGGCTGGATCTCTGGGCTGAAGCCAATGGGATGAGGTTCAACAAGACCAAGTGCCGGGTTCTGCACTTTGGCCGCAACAACCCCAGGCAACACTACAGGCTCGGGGCAGAGTAGCTGGAAGGTTGTATGGAGGAAATGGACCTGGGGGTATTGGTCGATGCTCGGCTGAGCACGAGCCAGCAGTGTGCCCAGGTGGCCAAGAAGGCCAATGGCATCCTGGCTTGTATCAGAAATAGTGTTGCCAGTAGGAGTAGGGAAGTCATTCTCCCTCTGTACTCAGCCCTAGTGAGGCCCCACCTCGAGTACTGTGTCCAGTTCTGGGCCCCTCACTGCAAAAAAGACATTGAGGCCCTGGAGCGTGTTCAGAGGAGGGCAACAAAGCTGGTGAGGGGTCTGGAGCACAGGCCTTATGAGGAGCGGCTGAGGGATCAGGGATTGTTCAGTCTGGAGAAGAGGAGGCTCAGGGGAGACCTTATTGCTCTCTATAACTACCTGAAGGGAGGTTGTAGTGAGCTGGGGGTCAGCCTCTTCTCTCTAATGACTATGTCACTATAACTAATGACAGGAGGAGGGGGAATGGCTTCAAGTTGCACCAGGGGAGATTTAGGCTGGACATTAGGAAATACTACTTTTCTGAAAGAGTGGTCAGGCGCTGGAATGGGCTGCCCGGGGAGGTGGTTGTGTCACCGTCCCGGGAGGTGTTCAAGAAACATTTAGATATAGCGTTGAGAGACGTGGTTTAGTGGGGTTATTGGTGGAAGATGGATGGTTGGACTGGATGATCTTGTAGGTCTTTTACATCCTAGCTAATTCCATGATTCTATGACTCTAATGCTAAAATGATGTTAAAAAAAAAAACAACCTGAATCTTTTAAGAGATGTATCTTGATAGAGAAACCTCTCTTTTGATACTTTCTGAAATTGACTTTGGAACAGAGGTGAAAATGAGGATTTCATAGTCAAAATAAAGAGCAGGTGTTCTGGACATTTTTCCATAAGAAATTCACATAGGAAGTATTAATTCATCTGAAAAAAATGAAAGAAACAAAATTGTGGTCCAGTTAGGTACAGATGAAATGAGGTAATGGGGTTTACTACTTAGTATTTTTTAAAACCTTTTATTTTAATTAGATGATGACTTAGTAACTCATCCTTTTATTGAGAAAGAAGTCAGATGTGAACTGTCTTTGAAATGTGAAATATATTTGAATAGTCAAAAGTAATTGGACTCCTTTATAACATGTCGTACCTGCTGTGAGAGCCATTAGCATTCTCATAGTTCAAGTATATGCACTGAAAAAATTATGATGAGCTAGCAAAAGCAGCAACTCAATATGAATCCAGCCTTTAAACAAATACTGTAATAGGATTTGCACATGTAAGGGGCAATTATCTTCTCAGTGTGTGTTCTATATGTTTAGGGTATTAATATTAATATTAATATGCATTGAAAGAAAAATATATCCAAAATCACAATTGCATTTATGATTAAAATCCATGTATGATGTGAAATTGTAAAAATATTAACAATTTTATTCTATAGTTCTTGGAATGTGAAATGAGAAGTGAGGATCCAATTTTTGTTATGCAGTGTTTCACGGAACTGAATAATATCCAAGAAATTATTATTGTCTGTTTCTATCTGTCAGTACAACTTGTACTGTTTTAATGTCAGTTCTGATTTACGTTACTAGCAAATCTTAATATTTATGCAGTAGATATGAGGTGGAAACACAACATTGGTACACAAAACTTCTCAACATAATTCTGTACTGTGTATTTACTGTGATTGACCATGCATCTTAACAAAATGGTAATTTAGCTGGCTAATAACCCAGCTTTTCCCCCCTGATAGCTTTCCCTCTGTCTCTGTGGACTTCATCATTACCTATAAAGCTAGATTCCATTGTAATTTAGATGGCTGGTGTGTTTTGCTATCTTAATTCTGAAATAATTATCTTAAGGAAAGGCATCTCTGGGTCAGAAGAATGGCAAACTGTACTCAACTTCCATTTGGTGCCACTGAGGTCATTCATCCTGAAGTGTCTATACAGCAGATTTGGCACCCTGTCTAACAGAGGTAGGCTATTGGGCTCCATCACCTGCCCACTGAAGAAATGCTTCCTGATGTTTGGATGGAATGTCCTATTGAGCTAATTTACATTAGAGCTCAGTATTCAGTGTCTTCCATTCCTATTCAGTGGTAGAGGAGATGCCAAAATGCTGCCATTGATTCAAAATCTCTTCTTCCTCCTGACTTCATCTCCTTGGAGGGAGGCACAGTATGGATCCAAAGATAGAAGGGCTTAAAACAGCATATGTTACTGCTCACATAGTAGAATGGTAACAGGAGGATCACTCTGAGATGGGGTTACTTTTCTCCTCCGTACCAGTCTGTAACCATCTGCCTTCTGATCTTCAGTAAATTAATTTTGATAGTGTCCTGGAGACAAATTGTCTTACTTGTCACATTGTCTTACTGCGGCTCCCTGCCTGGCTTGCTAATTTGAAGAAACAGAGGGAATCCTCCTAATGGACTAATGGAAAAATCTTTATGTGGTATGATGTGACACCAACCAAATTCTCCTTTTTTTTTTTCCTTCCTTTTTTTCTCTTAAGGAATTAAAGCTTATGTGAGCAGTGAAAAGTGAGAAAAGGCAGAACATAATCAAGAGTTGTGCTTGGCAGCAGCCAGTCTGAAAGCTTGCAGGTGCTCAGGCCCTGCCTCATCACCAGCGTACTCTTACATTACTGTGGGTCTGGGTCCCTTCTGTACAGCATATGCTCTGTGCTGAATACATCATCTTCTGTTGCACCAGTGCTGCCACAGCTCTGGAAAGCAGCTTCTTAACCCACCTGGTCAGGGTAGCTGATTTCAGTCAGATTACCCATAAAGGGAGTCTAGGCAACCAGAATACTGTGTTCAGGGCATATAACAAAAATACATTGCTCTATTACTGGAGGCTGTTTTTTTAATGGTAATTGGTTATGGTTCTTTCCACAAATGTGCCAAATCTGGGAATTTTAAACAATGATTTATCACGGTATCTTAACAAAGTAACTCTACATTCTGATTGCTAACTACTTTGAACAATATTTGATGTAATATGAAAGAGCTGATCATGCTGTGGAGAATGAAAATCAGATTCTTGAAAGCTTGTCTTTAATGCGTTCTCACTATTCCATTAGCATTTCAGATTTATTCAGTGGGATTAGTTGTACTGTAAAATAAAGAAGATTACAAACTTCATGAAAATCTGAGGTAATTAGTAGCCAGAATAAAGGTGATTGATTTGCCCTTTGGAAATAGCTTTTAAAAAATATGTATATATAAAACAAGGCAATCTTTTTCATTGAGATGGAAAAAAGGCCATTTTGGTGAATTTTGAAGATGAAAGTGTTGCATTCATTGTAATTTTGTACCACTATAATTTTATTTGCCTGAAATACCAAATAAGACATTAGTAGCAATCTTAAATATACTACAGAACTTTTTAAAATGAAGGGTTTTTTTAAAAACCTTTAACTCTGTATCCAAAGTGCTACATGCTATTTGGAAATAAACTAGTGTATGCGCTGAATGTTAATTCAACCATTGTAAAGTAAGTACTTGTTGTACTTGTTTAATTTTATAATATTACCAAATGATAATATCATAATCATTTATTTTATTATACCATATTTATGTTGGAATATTTAAATTAATTTTATACAAAAAAAAAAACATTAATTAGTTAATTTCACAAAAATATCTACTGTGTAAAAATCCAGGCTTAAATCTTCATGATACAGACACCCTATGCCTCAAGCTATGCATTTCAAAGACAGCCCAGAACAGGAACATCAAAAAGACAGAATGAGTTTTGTTTGAACTTAATGACATTTTTTGGAAGAGTGATTTTAAAACAGCTGTTGGCCAGAATAATAATTTAAAAAAATCTAAAAACATTTAAGCAATTTAATGAATACGTGGTGGTAAAGTCATTGTGATTATGTAACAAAAGATTAAATGGTGAAAAATAAATATTAGAAACACAAAAGGAGGTGACTAGATTGCTTTGTTGGCAGTTGGAAAGTCCTGAGATGACATTATTATAATTTGTTAAAGCTGTATCAGGGAAGTGCACAGGAGTTATGTTGCAACAAGATACCGAGAAGTTGGACGCAACAGTACTGTTCAACGTGTGACTCCCCCAAACCTCACTGTTAGGGAGGAGGACTCAAAGAGGATTGGAAAGTGCATAAATTGCATTTAACAGAGATATCATAAGCACTGTCCCTCCCTAAATGTGCACATCTCCCCCTGTTGGTCCTTTAAAACAGGAACAGAAGTTTGTGGAACATGAGAGTCTATTACATATATATATCACATATATTTATACCATACACACAACTGTCATAAAAAGAGCTTTCTTATAGGCAGGCAAATCCCTACACCATTATCTCTGGAATGAGGTAGAGGTAAAGTTGTATAGTGAGACAATTCTGATGACGTGCCCTGTTAGTGTTCACCTGGGTGAAGGAATTACACACTGTAGAATCTTTTTAAAATTATATTTATTTATTTATTTAGAACTCAAAAGCATCCATTTATCCTGCAGCAAATTATCTAAACCAAAGTGTTCACCAAATTTTTTATTAATAAATTGTTAGCATTTGGAGTATTAAAGGATAATTTATTTTGTCAGCCTTTAAACATAGGCTTTTTAGAAGAAGTCTATTTGCTGTGCTGAAAGCTAAAATGAATATAATTTTCCTAAAAAAAAAAAGTAATCTAAACACACTTTGTTTCTGTGCAGTTTTTATTTTGTATTTTTTGGGGGGTGTTTCTCAATACATGTATCTATAAATCCTTAGAAACATTTTACCTGAGTTTTACTGGACTGTTGTCCAGTCTGTATAAGGATGGTAACTTATCCTAAACTGGAATCATTAGCTAAAGGAGGAAAATACATACAAAACTTCCAGGGAATACTGAGCTTGGCAGCCATTTTTAATGTCTCAACTTGCCTCTTTGAGAGCACTCTGAAACTATAAACTAATGATGAAAATATAGCCTATGACTAAGTTTTCAAATTGTCTGTAAGTAATTTTAAATATGAAACTAAATTAGAGTAAGTTATTATCAGGGCACAGAAATACCGTTCAATGTACATGGGAACATTTAGTTCTCTATTTTCTAGGGCCTATCTACAACATAAATGTAGAAACCCTTGTTTTTGTAGCACTGATTTTGAGCTAGCAGCCTGCTGAAAACACACCTCAGTCTAGAATGAAATTAAATAGTCTGGTTTTAGATGAAAGCTGTATAAACTGCATAAGACTGAGGGCTACGATCCTATATAAATATGTAGGATTTGATCAGCACCAGATTAGCCTTCTACGCACTGTACACCAATGTAGGTACGTTCTTAAGCAGGCGTTTTTCCATAGAATTTTCAACATATTTTATTTCTAATTGGGTGTCTAACTTAATGATCATATCTGAAAGATATATTTCATACATTTCATGATTCCATGATTTCAGTACATAAAATATTAATTTGCAAATTCAAATTCAAAGGATAAATAAATAAATGTCCACATATAATTCTGTTAAACATTGTACTCTATAAGAAAGCATTTATTTTTTATTAATAGCACAAGAATTGCATGTGTACTAGTGAGAACTTTCTGAGGTTTAGTAAGCAAATGATTGAACTAATGTTTTTATCCAATGGTTCATGCACTTAATTAAAATATGTTAACCAAGCAACAGCAATTATTAAATAATTATCGCTGCACACTACTAAAGTGTGCAGTTGTTTGTAATGAAACCTTACCGATATGCAACATATTTTTCCTTTTAATAATTCTATTACTAAAATTATTATCTTCTTAAGTAGATTTAGGAAAACATAAAAGTGGTGCATCAATAAGAATGCTACTGCATATTTATGACAGCATTGCCATATAAGTTGAAATCTGTGTTAAAACATGCATTCAAATAATGATTAAGTGGTATAAGTTATGCAATATAAAAAGCTGAATCTGCAAAACTTGAGAGCAACTGGAAAAGACCTGTGGAACTGATGTTGTTTGGAAGGGATATCTGGAGACCATGCAGTCCAGTCTCCTGCTTGAAATGGGACTATGACCAACTCTACATCACCTTAACCTCTCCCAGGTATTTTGTATCCTCTCCATTAAACGTATTTTTCCTAACTTCAATCTGAACCTCTCCAAACAGAACTTGTGGCCACTTCCCCTTTAGTATTAATTCTCCCTGCTGTGAAGAGTTTGTCTCCATACACCTTGTAGAACCAATAGCCATACACTGCTACTAGATTGCCCCTTCTCTTGGCTAGAAGGCCCTAGCTTTCACAGTAGGACATGTGCTGAATCCCTCTGACAATCTCAATAGTATTCTTCAAAACTCCTTTTAGCTTCTCAATGCACATTTTGAACTGGCATTCATCCAAAACAGTATACCAGAAGCAGCCTTGCCAGTGCTAAGTAGGAGGTGACAATAATTTCCCTAGATCTTCCGGTGTTCTAATACAGCTCAGGATTCAGCCTGGTCTGTTTTTGACAGGAGCACGCAGCTGACTCATATTCTGTCTGACATCTACTATAATGTCCAAATCCTTTTTACCAAGGCTAATACTCAGCCAGTTTCCAGACACTGGGCTAGGCTGCTCACAGTTTTAGATTTTTGCACATTTTAATGATGAACATTGTCATCCTCATGCTAGTTCCATCCTAAGATTTACCAAGGTCTCCGTGACTGAAACTCTGCTGTTTGTTGGCAGTCGCTCTTCATAATTCAGAGCTGTTTGAGGGTACAATGTCATCATCCCAGTCACTGATGAAAATACTGAGTTATTGAACAAACTAGGCCCAAACAGCAACTCTTGGGGTGCTCTGCTCATTGCCATCTACTAGTTGAGAAAAACAAATTTTTGATTATGTTCACTAAGCCCGGGGATCCAGTCAAGATTCAGTGCCACTGGCAGTCCATACTTCCTCCTCCCTTAGGAGAGTGCTACAGGAGATGAAGCCTTACTAATTTCAAGGTATGTTGCACACACTGTTCTTTCCTTGTCCAGAGACAAATAGCCAGTTACCACTGCTATCTCCTCATCCACAGAAGCAGACACATCTATTTATGGCCACTCATGTTTGCATTCCTGCAGAAACATAGATTGTCTCTTCAGTAAATGTCATTGAAATTAATGACTATGCTATGAATTATTTCTCGAATACCAAAGAATTATAATTAATATTATATATATATATTTATATATATATACAAAACTAATAAGAAAGAAGCCTGACTGCTAGCTAAATTCCACTGAGCTGAGATCCCCATCCAAACTGCAGCAGGAGTCACAGTCCCTTTCTTCGGGAGCTTATTACTAAAAGAAAAGATCAAAGAAAGAAAAGCCACAAAATTGGAATAATGTTCTTTGGAATGTAAAATGAAAAGGTCTTATGCTACAGTCTTACGTCTGAGAGAAATGGCGTATCCCTTGTCTTGGCATACATGTAGCTTCATAGATGACATTTTGCCTACTAGTAACAATCACGTGCACATGCATAAAAGAAAAAAAGGAGTAGAGAGGGAAAGTTTAATTCACTTAGCAGGTTTAACCAAAAAGCTTTAAAGTAGTCAAGTGTACTTTGAAGTGATATGGCTTCCTGCCAACCATGTAAAAAAGGTTGTGATATTTTATCTCTATTCATAAAACAATGAGTTATCCAATGGTTGATCTTGCTTATTCCCATTTTGTTAGCCATTTCTGATTTAAAAAAATGAGCTACGCAAATATATATAAATATCTCAAAATCACAAGAAGCAGCATATTTGTAAATATTTATCTTATTTACAAATATTCTCAGTTTAATTGATAATTTTTATTGCTTTGGACTATTCAGCATTAAAACCAATTAGAATGAAAAAGGTGGAAATTAAAAGAAAACCCACAAGGAGACTGAACAACTTTTATAATTTTTGAAAGAACAGAATTTAAAATGAAACAGTATCAACAATATCTCACCATGTTCTCATATGTGTCTCCCTGTCTTGAGATTTTTTATTAAGTTGTTCAGGCACTCAGCTTTACACATTTCATGTGTATTGTACAACATATCTTAAACCATTTTTAAATAAATATTGAGTTTTCATATCTTGGAGATCTGTTTTAACTTGTACTAATTGTTTTCTGCTGTGCCTACAGGTTGTTTTATAGCCTGTGGCTTTAATTCCGTAATATGTTTGTGAGTGCATATTGATGGTTTGATCGCTTTGTTTGTACAGTCTTCTGACATTTTCATAAGGTCCCTGTAATGCCACTCAAGATCTTTAAAACATGAGTTGAAGAGCCTTGAACTGGCCTTCAAAATTGAAATAAATTCTTCTAGGTGCTGAGTAAGCAATGAGTTGCGAGTGGGAAAAGGACAGCTTAAAATCTATTGTCCTTTGACCTGTATTAGAATGACAGTTCTCTTTGTTGACCATACATTTTTCAAAGACATAACTGCTCTCCCATTTTTCAAAGCTCCAAGTTTGATGAATCTTAAACCAGGCTCACACATGTTAGTACTTCAAAGACTCTTGAAAATTTGCTCCTAAGCTCCTCAATTTTATCTACTTTATACAAGTATTAGTAACAGATTGACATATTTCTGTAATCTGACTAATATGAAAAATGTTATAAATAGGTTCATCAGTGCTCAAACTGGAACAAATCTCTAATGAGTAATTTATATAACATTTTTTTTTCAATAAAACGCAAATATTATGGTAATAGATTTTTACTTTAGATTCAGATAAGACATTGATTTGTATAATCCACATCTTCCTTTGAGATGGACAGAAAGACCTTAATCAATTACAAAGTTACAGTTATCTGTGGCTCAGTGTAGGGGGCAGATGATCCTCTGATACCCTAGCCTACACATTTTCAATTTTATAGGGTATTTGGGCCCAAAGGTGCAGAATGGGATCTATGGAACGGAGCAGAAACTGAAGACTTGTCTAAGTCTACGATGAGAGCATACTTTCAGTTCTCTTGTAGTGAAAAAAAGATGACACTGTGAAAAATGTTAGTCTTACCAATTATTATTTGGCCTTTTATTTATTTATTTATTTTACATCATTGAGCTTCTAATTCACTTACCCTAGTATCTTGGCTTTATGTGGTGAGGTTTTGGTAGGATTGGAGGCTGCAGGGTTGGGTTTTACAGGAAGAGATCAGGAACTGCTCCATGTAAGACAGTGTGAGTCCCAGCCAGCTCCAAAACTGACCCTGCTGGACAGAGCTGAACCTATCATCAAAGGTAGTGACAGCATTATGATAACATATACAAGAGGCTAAAAAACAGTGTGCAGCAGCTGTGAAAAAGAGGAGTGAGAATAATGTGAAACAACCCTGTAGACTCCAAGTCTAGTGAAGAAGGAAGGAAAAGAGGTACTTCAGGCGTGGAGCAGAGACTTTCTTGCAGCCCATGAAGAAAACCACGGTGAAGCAGGTTGCCTCCTGCAAACCAAGAACTGTGTCAGAGCAGGTATCCACACTGCAGCCTATAGAGGACCCCACATTGGAGTAGGTGGATATGCCCATACTGGAGCAGATTTTCTAGCAGGAATTGTGGCCCATGAAGGACTGTAAAAACAACCCATGCTGGAGCAGTTCTTGAAGAATGTTATGCATGAGAGGGACCCCACAATGGATGAAGGGAAAAGTGTGAGGAAAGAAAGGCATAGAGGAGCAGTGATGAACTTGAACTGACTGCGGTCCCTATTGCCTACCTCACCTATGTTGTTTGGGTTGGAGGAGGAGGTAGGGCAGTTTGGAATGAAGGAGTGAAGGTGAGTCTGGGAACAAACAGCAATGGGGTTTTTCATTCTATTTTCTACCTCCATTTTGCTGAAGAGAGAAAGAAAGAGAGAGATTTGGTAAGCACCAGCTGATCAGCCAAGATAAACCCTCCTCACCTAAATATATATCCAGTCTATGCAATCAGCACAATTACAAAAAAATATAGATCAGAAGCAGCTTTAAATGCATTAGCTTACTTTTTTTCTCCTCATTTTATAATATTTATAATCTTTTTAATAATAATCATAATCATGATTTTTTTTTTACCTCACATTATGGTGAGGGGGTGTTATTACTGATGAGTGATACTGGGTAGGGAGCTGGAACATCAACAGCTTACAGACAGAGCTAAACAATTTAGTATAAAACATCCCACTGAATGTAATATACATTTGAGTTTCAAGAAGAAAACAATAGATGCAGTGAAACAGCTGAGTATATGAAAAAAGGTACTATTTTTCAATAATGTAAACTTAAATCCCACTTATATGAACACCTGTTCTGGCTGTTGTTTCCAGTTTAATGAGTTTAGGGAGGTCTGTATCTCTCACTGAGAGTAGCTCTATCATTTTGACATTTAATTTTGTTTGTCTTTTATAAATGTCTTATAAAAAAGAGAATCATTTAGCATCTGTTATCTACTAACATCTGTCTCAGTTAGCCATTGTTAAATATATACACAATGCATTAAAATTCAGTTGATTTTTTTCTCTTAAATCACAAATTGATTTAATTATCAATGCAAAGTTCTTACTATAACAATTCCTCATTCAAGATTTAATGAGTTCTCACATTTAGACTGGATTTACAAAGGGATCTTTCTTTTTCTTCTTCGAATATGAAGGACATCTAATAGATTGTCCTTTGCCTTTAAAACACTTCCTTTTTGCTTCCCAATATATATATATATAGCCATAGCAATAAAAGAAAAATTCAAAGGCCGATATTGAAATGTTTTTAACAAAAAAAAAACAATGTAAAATACTATGTGGGCAGGAAAGGTAGCCACTTTAGGAAATTAGGAGAATATCTTAGGATAACTCTAAAAAGTGAGTATAAATGCTATCCTAGTGCAACATAGAAGTGTATAAACCTGCAAAAGTACAATCTGCCTGTCACTTTATGATTAAATAGTTATACATGAGTGTGTTGAATTCATGAGGATAATAGTTGCGTAGTAAATAGTCAAAGCTAAAATCACTGATGTTGGAGGGAGTAAGGTTTCACTCCATATCTTAGTTGTTCCTACACAAAGATACTTGCAAACTTTTCCTTGTTCAGTTGTTGGTGGGAGAATTTTGGGTGGAAATATATTATCGTTGGTTATGATAGATAGAATATCTAAGCAAGTGTTTGGATCCAGAGCAACTTGAACCATCCAACTTCTTGTCATGAATACTTAGAGAAAAATAAAAAACCTTGGGGATAAACAATTAGTTTCCCATTAGTCCCTTCTTTTGTCCATTAGCATATGTTGAATATACGTATTACGTAATAACAATGTATATCAGTTAATTGCCAAAAATCACATATTTCTAAAGGTAGTAAAAAGCAAGCCAGCATGTTATAAAGTATTAATTTGTTATTCTAATTAAATCCATGTGAAAAATTCCTAACAAGTAAATAATCAAGTGAAATGTTGAAATTTGTGTGATATAACCTG
Source organism: Numida meleagris (assembly GCF_002078875.1). Lineage (NCBI taxonomy): Eukaryota > Metazoa > Chordata > Aves > Galliformes > Numididae > Numida > Numida meleagris. The sequence goes on along the minus strand of NC_034409.1, from coordinate 99,733,972 downwards.
GGATATTATTTTTTTAAATCTTCTTTTTATGAGTAAGTTTTATTTTTACTTTGCTGCATATTTAACATGTTAATTGTTCCATATGTCATCATTCAATCAACAGATGCTTTTCCTTAGGAAAATTACTGACTTCCACAGTAATTTTTTAAAGAGAGATATTCAAACTTTATAATTCATTAGTTGCAGATAGATTTATTATTGTTAACGAAATATTTATTACTCAAGTATGTTTGTTAAACAGTTAATGCAAGTGGTTTTTATACTGTTAGGAGCTTGGCACAGTTTTTGATGGACCTGAGGTGTTCATAATCCATTTACTAAATTATTTTTCTATGTCCATGTTTCAGCACTCTTGATATTCAAGGTTTTCTTTGATGTTTCTAAATATATAGTTAAAAGTATAAATTCAACATTGAGAATTTCAGCCTATAACAAGTGTTTATTAAATTTTTATTTTTATACTATATATTATTTATATATGATATTATTTATCGCTGTATACATTGTGTGATTGCTTAATCGATGTATTTAGCTTGTCTTATTATCAAAGAACTCTGTCTCTGAAAACACCTGACTAGAAAATATGTTTGGAAATATACATTTTTTTTCTGTCTGTATATTTTTAAAATGTATTTTGATTATTTCATCCAGTGTCCCTGACTTAAAACTCTTGCCTCCTTATGAGGTGAGTGGCTTTCTTCAAAGCTTAACTTAGAATTTTCTTTCTTTGTCTTTCCCATCCTTTCCCATCTTCTTCCTTTTCTGTATTATATTATCATTCACTTGCAGTTACTTTATGCTATCAATAAGTAATGTTTCCATGTACTTGTATTACTCCTGGAATACACCTTCTTAAGGCCAAAGCATGTGTTCATCAGAAAGCATTGCTTCTATGGTCAGTAGGGGTCATTGGCTATTCCCATGTTTATTTCTGCATTTTCCTATAATGTATGGCAAGTATACAGAATAAAAATCATTCACATTCCAGTCTCAGAGAATGTGCATTTTTGCTTGCCAACCTCAGCAATGTTATAAAGTAGCAGAAACTTAGAAGAATCCGATTTATGTTACATTACTGCAGGTTCTGAATACATGCAGTGCTTTATTTATTTAAATATTTGTCATAAATACAAAAACTGGAGCAGTTCTGTTATTTGTGCCAGAACACAGTACAGCAATATATCTTTTTTTTTTTCTAATATGAAATTAATTAGAGGGCTTACTTAGTTCTTGTCAAAACTTTTCTCAAGCTGTTCCAAATGCAACTGATGGTATAGACATAATAAGCTAACTGAAATTGTACTTTCACTTCAGTTCTCCTTTGATTTGGAGCAATTTTTTTCCTCATAAAGCATTATATCAGATGCTTATTTAAAAATTATTGAGCTGTTCGGTGCTCTTATTCAGTTAAGAAAGACATCATTTTCTTTATTTAAAATCACTGAGAGAAAGTTAAGATCTTTTCACTGCCTCTGAATCATCTCTCTTGTTGGAATCTCTTACAGCATTTCACATGGATATAGTGGAAGCACAGACAAGGGGCAGAACTGTCTTCTCCCCCACCATTTACAGAAGATGTTGACTGGGAGAGTGGGCTGATGAGTGCAATGATAGCTGCTCTCTTCTAGGATCTCTAGTGCTGCTACCCTAGAAACAGCTACAAAAATAATAAGAAATAGTCTCTGTTATGGGAGAAGACAAGACTGCTTTCTTTGGTTAGGAGACTTAACATATTTAAGATTTGTTATTTCTTGGCAATGGTGATGTTTTTTTTTCATTCAAATCGGAGGTCATCACTGTGCACTGAGTAGACTGACATTTATACATTCTTTAATTTGTCAACACAGATTTTGAGTGGAAATTGAATACTAAACAGTAAAGAGTTTCTTTCAAAATAGATTAGCACTTGTAAACAACACAGACTTTTCTTTCTTGTTCAAATAAAAATTATTCTACACTCAGTTATCTTCCTCTTAGAAACATGTTTTGAGAAATCTAAGTTAGCCTTCTGTTTGATTAATTGGCTGTCTGCATGCTGTGGTTTAACCCTGGCAGGCAGCTCAGTACTGCATAACTGCTCACTCACTCTCTTTGGGTGGGATGGGGGAGAGAATCAGAAAGGTAAAAGCATGAGAACTCATAGGTTGAGCTAAAGTCTAGGAAAGGCAAAAGCTACATATGCAAGCAAAAGGAAAAGAAGGAATTCATTCACTAATTCCCATCATCAGGAAGAAGTTCAGACACTTTCAGCAAAACAGAGCACATCACGCATATGTCTTTCCTGGGAAAACAAATGTCATTGTTCTGAATGTATCCCCCTCCTCCTTTTCCCAAGTTGTATTGCTGAGCATGATGCTCTGTTGTAGGGCCTTTGGCCAGTTTGGGTCAGCTGTGTGGGCTGCATTCCCTCCCAGCCTCATTGCTGGCAGGGCACATGACAAACAGAAAAGTCCATGGCAAGCCAGAAAACAACTGAAAACATCAGCGTGTTATCACCACTATTTTAATCAAAAATCCCAAACACATAGTCATATGAGCCTCTACAAACAAAATTAACTCCATCTCAGCCTGAGACGAAACTGCAGAAGCTACTAACTACTGCAGTGAGTTATATAATCATTCTAAAATGGACAAACCAAACATTCATTCAAGCTAAGTAGCTAAGTATGACTATGCTATAACTTCTTTCATAGCAGTTATTTTGACCCAGCAATCCAGAACTTTAGACCTTTGTATTTGCTGAGCCTAATTCATTCCTGCACACTAAAATCATACTAGAATCCTGACACTTGGATAATTAGGCCGGACTTTGAGTTGCTAATGACAACTACTGATTTTCAAATTATCGTAAGAATATGAACAGCACTAAAATATACGCAGTCAAGTTCCTAACTGAGTACATTAGATTATCATGGAACTTGAGTTCTTTTCTTGTGAAGTGGGGAGACAATTGGAACTTTCAGCCTGGAAAAGTGAAGGTTCAGGGTGATCATATCCGTGTCTTTAAATATCTGAGGGCAAGGTGCAAAGAAAATGAAGACAATCTTTTCAGTGGTGCCCAGTGCCAGGGCAAAAGGCAGCAAATAAAAGCGCAAGAGGTTTTATCTGAACATCAGGAAGCATTTCTTTATTGTATGAATGGCAGAACACTGGAACAGACTGCTGAGAGAAGTGGTGAATTCTCCTCTTTGGAGACCTTAAAAAGCTGCCAGGACATTGGCCTGGGCAACCTGCTGGGCAGGCTGGATCTGTATGTATGTATATATATGTATAGATAGACCATTCACATAGATCTTTCTTGAAAACAGCATGTTCTGAAAGTAAAATTAAAAATAGTCAAATATGCTTACTACTGAAAGGGCATACTGAGAAGTGAGAGCATTTTATATAAAAAAAAATTGGATACATATTTTCTTAAGTGTCAGCCCCTTTCATGAGACAAAAGACCCTTCTCACTGTTCAATTTAACGTCAGTTTTCACAGTTACGCAGAAAACTGTTAGTCCTTTCTCCTCTAAAATTTACTGAAATACCTAAATTATTGAGCTGTGAATGAAAACAGCACAAATTGATCATGCTCATTTTACACCATTTGTAGATATGAAAGATATAATGAGCTAGATATTTAGTCCCAGTGTTTATCCAATAGTCATTCCCATAACCACCTGCATAAGAATCTCATATAAGTTTCTGAAAGTTCTCCAGAGAAAATATTGGTCCATTAAGTCAATGTTTGATAACATCTGCTGGAATGCTTTTAAAGCTGTAGTTGAATTTGGAACGCTGATGTTTCTGATAAAGTACAGAAACCTATGTTTCAGGTAACAGACATTGACATGATGTTCAAGATGAAGAGCTAGGGAAAGATCTCATACAGTAAAGATAAGTTTATTGTGAAATACTCTTTTAACGTTGAGTAGTAGAAAAAATATAAAAAGTGAAAAAAAATAAAAATAGGTATTTAGACGACATATAATATCTCTGCAATACTATAAACCGCTTGCAAATTTAAATATTAACACTTTTAAATATATTTATTTTAAAAAAATCTAAACCCTGCCTCACTTTTATATGTGATAACTTTAACTTGGAAAATTAGTGCATTCAAATTCATAAGTAACATTATGCATTTTAACTGCAGTAATAGAAGTCATTAATAATTGTCTTCTGTATGAATAAGATACCGACTATTATACTTGCATAACTTCAACCTCTAGTTGTAATACATTTGTAAATAATTTGCAAAGAAAATTCAAACCAACATAATATGCATCTGCCTGATATATTAATACAAATTAATATTTCATCTCTTTAAAATATTTCTATGCTTAACCAATCCTAGTGGGGAAATAACGTCGAAAGAGCTAGTACTTCTAATAGGTAGCTTTTCTTCAGCTTCCTCTTTAGATTTATTTAGTTTTTATTGTAAAGGAATATTATCATCTTATTCGTATTATTATCAGAAGCAAATCTCTGATATAAAATTAAGTTTTTCCATGTTCCATGAAATTAGAAGTCAGCTAACCTGAGTTCAATGCATTCACAGTATTCTCTTCTGTCTCTCCAGGGAAAAAGACACTGAAGTTGCCAAAATCATTTGTTCCCTTTTAGACTCAATAAGCTTTTGCTGAAAAGTAAGGCAATTTTCTTGAGAAGTTTTGCATTTCAGTATATACTGTGTTTTACAAAAGCTACAGCACTCACAGTAGGAGAACTGGAGAAACTCAGTGTAGGCTTCCATTCTGTGATTGACTCACACCCTAAGGTTGGCATGCACCTCTCCAAATAAACCCATACAAAGGCAGAAGGCTGAGTGGTGATGGACAAGAGCAAAGTGCTAGGGGAGTAGTGTAGTATGTGACTGTCCACAGTTGTTGCGAATAAGCTGATTTTGTCTTAACACAGAGGGGACTACAAGGATGTTTTTATTTTAGATAAACTGTGTTCAACAGTAGGTGGTGTAAATATTTCTCCCCAGGTTCACTAAAGGAATGTGGATGTCTCCCTGAAGCAGACCAGCCTGGGGGGAAAATTAATATTTGGCTCAGACAAATATAGAGTAAATATAGAATACAAAATGTAAGCTTGCATATTAACTTCAAAGAGAGCAACGGGCTTAAGCTGGCTTCAACAACCATTTTTCTTCTTGGTGACTGGGGATGCCCAGCATGCTGATAGTTAGCACCTAGAGCCACTTGATGGGAAACAAATTTGTACTGTGATTCAATTGCATGTTGCACTGCCTATGTTAAGTTTATACGGTGATTTCAGTACATTTAAACCAAATTATAAAGGATTATGCAAAATCTCCTGTCCTACAAGGAGGATCCTACAAGGATATGCATCCTCTCAGAATAATGAAAAATACTGACTTCCAAAGCATGTCACTAATTTATCTTCAAATAAAAATCTCATATATAGTATTATTTACTACTTCTTCTGTGTTTCATATTAAGTTTTTTTGGCTTTTATTTAAAAAGTATGAATAAATATGTTTTTTAAATCAAAACAGTTCTTGTGGGGCTGTGTATGTACTGGTTATTGGAAGTCTTGCCTTTCTTCTTACAATTGTATGTGGGCAGGATCTTTGTATTTCTCTGTTTATAAGCTCCTTTCTATACTGAAATAGCTGTTTTTCCGCTTCAGAACCATAATAGTCATTTCAGTTTTTGAATAAATGCAGTCTTCAATGAAGTATCTAGGAGCAATGTCCTTGGGTATAAAAAATTGAACATTACATATTTTATTGATAAAACTTTTATAAGAGTACTTATACTGACCTCCATTTGATGACTACAATGGTAGATCGAGGCAGTTTGAAATGGGAACATGTTAACTGCCATCCTGAATCAAAATACAGTTTTATTTAGTTCAGTGTTGTCTAGTTCAATCTTCTATACATAATACAAGGTGCACTGGATATTTCAGAGAAAAGACTAGTTATCATCTAGCAAGTGCATGCAGGTTAATTTAGAGGATAACAGAGGTTTTGATGATTTTAATGATTTTCATTAAGTATGAAGTTACTTAGAATTACTTACTTAGAGTCACTTAGAATCCACAACCCCCCTGGGCAACCTGTTCCAGTGCGTCACCACCCTCTGTGTGAAAAAATTCCTCCTAATATCTAACCTACATCTCCCCTGTCTCAGTTTAAGACCATTCCCCCTTGTCCTATCGCTATCCACCCTCGTGAACAAGTTATGCTACACGCTTTATAAAATCATATCCAAATATGTTCAAACTGCAAATATGAATTACCACTTTTACCTGCTGTTAGTGGAGAATTTTTATTTAGTTTTGTTAGAGATTTTGCTAAATGCAGATTATTCTTGGCAACTAAAATTAGGAATTTAGTACCACTCATTTCAAAATTCATCCTCCAAATCACATGGTTCAGAAGCAGGAACAAAACTAGCATTTTTTTCTGCACTTATTACGCATTTAAATCTGAGACACATAAGCAAATTATTTCATATTACTTGGAAAATTAAACTTTGATTTATTTCCATCGCATAGGGAGTAATTTCAAAAGATTTTATCTCATCAGTCACACTCAGTGGCTGATAGAAACAACATGGAGAATGGAGGGAATTTCATAATTTATTTTCACAGACAGTCTCATGTGAGAGATAAAAGTTGTTTGAAGTAAAAACTGATGGCCTCAAAATTCAATGTATGCATATAAATGCATACTAGCACATTAAGTGCTTTTTATCTTTCATTACCTGGAACTTCATTTATATTGCTCTTCTTTTTCTGCTCCTATTTGTACAAATTGTAATTCCATTCATTGTTGCAGCACACGCTTTTGCATTCCAAATCAGCATTTGCCTTTTTTACAGACATTCAAAAGTTAGAAAACAGAATAAATTTATGGTAGTGAAATAATACAAAAACATAAAATCCAACATTTTGGAATTTTGAGAAGATGAATTTGCATTTAGGCATTGCATTCCCAATTCAAAACTCTGGAAAAATGATTGGGTATGAGTACTTTTCAGTTTACTGAAGTTTATCCATAATGATATATCCTTTCCTTCTGTTAGCTACTTGATTGTGTTGCTGCATTTCTCTCAATAAAATTGCCCTTTAGGCTATCCAAAAAACTGTTATCCAACTGTGTTTAGTTCTTGAAGTTTATTCTATATGTGTTCTTTTTGTGTTCAACATTTCTATCATCTGTTTTGTATCAGATTTTTTATAGATTCAAAACTTCACGGTTAAAGACTTTTATACTTCTTTAATTCTGTCTCAGTCAACCTACAGCTTTAAGTGCTATGCAAATTAGACTAATGCTTATTACTGTTTACCGGCTAGATTAAAGGTTGCTTTGCGTGTTCAGAATATTTTATTCCTGCTCTTTTATTTCTTTCTGCTTATGATTAGGACTAAACAGTAGAACTAAACAGTTTGCAATTAGAATTTTTCTATTGGTTTCTTTGTCTTGAGGACGCAGCTTTAAATAGGAAGGGAAAAGGGAGAAAATAACCAAGAACATACTGTCTCTTCAGTAAAGTGTGCTGCTAGTAGCAACTTAGTAATTTTCTTTTTTGCTAAAATGGTTTATGGAATCTATTTCTGCTACAGATGGATTTTATATATACGTATATTACATACACCCTGTTTTTCCTTTATTGTCGGTTGTGGTTTTTTATTTGTTTTGAAAAATCAGCAAAGTACTGAATGCTAATATTTTAAGAAATAAACAGTTTGTGAAACAATGCTTGCCATAGCAAGTATGCAAAACAGTTTGGCAAATTATGGAAACAGATTTACTAGTATAATCAGAAAATGTAGTTCATTGTTAAAAAGGAAATGAATAAACGACTGTTTACAGGGGTGGATAGTGATAGGACAAGGGGGAATGGGTTTTAAACTAAGACAGGGGAGGTTTAGGTTGGATATTAGGAGGAAGATTTTTCACTCAGAGGGTGGTGACGCACTGGAACAGGTTGCCCAAGGAGGTTGTGGATGCCCCATCCCTGGAGGCATTCAAGGCCAGGTTTGGATGTGGCTCTGGGCAGCCTAGTCTAGTGGTTGGTGACCCTGCACACAGCAGGGAGGTTGAAACTAGATGATCTTTGAGGTCCTTTTCAACCCAGGTCATTCTATGACTCTATAATATAGTGAAATATACTACTTTGACATTTATAAAGTCATTGATATTAGTTTCTAGTATTTTCCGGTTACTTCCCTAATGTGAAAGAGCTCAATTACTTGAAAATCAATTCCTATTCACAACTTCAAGAAAAAATCAAACTGCCAAATTAGCCAGGATTTAGATTAGCAATATAGGGTATCCCAGCAGCTCCAAAATAGAAAAGAAGATGGCTTAGAAGAAAGATAGGCATCTGAAAACATTTTGAGATTCTTCAGTTGGATAATTTCAGCCTGAGACAGTTGTGATGGCTGAGACTTACCATGACAGAAGGAAGGGCTTACTGTTTGATTATGTTGTAGGGGTAGAAGTTATACTGGAATTGTGTGCTTTAGACAGATCATACCTGAATTATGATTCTTTTGAAAAATATAGTTTAAGGAATGTTTCTCCAAAAGTGAGTGCTGAATTTGACACTTACATTGTTTAGCGATATATTAGTTATTTATAGGTCATCAGTCTTTAAGAATAGTGTCTTTGTCCCTATATTAACTCATTATGTTCTCAGTTTGGCTGTACCTTTGTGGTATTACCTTGCACCCTTCCATCCCTCCAAACTCAAAAAAAAAAAAACCAGCAAACCAACAAAAACCCAGAAGATGAGTGTGCACCCCAGGTATTTATCAAAATCCTTCATCTCAACTATATTATGTGGCCAGCTATTGACTGATTAACTGCTAACAGCTAATACTGTTATCCAAATTATGGTAATGATTATTTTTGAAACAAAACTCTTTAATTCTGCGTTTCTTTCTCACCGCTTCTCAACCACTGTAAAGCAAAACCCTGATCTTGCACTTCTAATTTTGAGGGTTTTTTGTTTGTTTTTTTTTTTTGTATTTTTGTATTTTTGTATGTGTAATATACTCTTTCTTTAATTGCATGTTTTATTCCCAGGTCTATTTTAGTTCATTTAAAATACTTAAATTGGTGTGGCTGTTTAACTCCAGTAGGCAACTGAGCCTCACATGGTTTCTCACTCACTCTTCCTCAGTGAGATGCAGTAGAGTATCTGAAAGGTAAGTGTGAGGAAACTGAACTCATGGCTTGAAATAAAGACAGTCTACTAGGTAACACAGAAGCTGCGAGCAAAGCAGAACAAGGAATTCATTCACTACTTCCACTGTCAAGCAGGTGTTCAGATCTTTCCAGGTAAGCAGGGCCCATCATGAATAATGGTTATCTGGGAAGAAAAACGTCATCACTCTGAGTGTTTTCCCCTTTGTGTTCTTTACTCCAGCTTTTACTACTGAGCATAGTACCAAATGATGTGGAATTTCCCTTTGGCCAATTTATGTAGGCTGTCCTGGTTCTGTCCCCACCCAGCTCTTTGCTGTACGCGCATCCTCACCACAGGCAGAGCAGTCTGAAATGTTGAAAAAGCCTTGGCTCTGTGCAAGCACTGTTCCGTAACAACTGAAACTTCAGTATGTTATGATTATTTTCATCCTGAATCCAAAACATCATTGAACTAACTACTATGAAGAAAATTAACCCCATCCCAGCCAGTATCAGAACAATTCATTTTGAACTCTGAACAGGAATGCTAACACAAAACTCTTGGCTGTGCAGCTCCTTAATAATGGGAACACTGTGCCACAAGCATTCTGAATTTGAAAAAAAAAAAAAAAAAACACTGTTTGAGGGAGTCGTGAAGATTTGACAGACCTAATATTTTCATTTTATTTCATATTTCCTAATCAGACTTTTACTGGCTATATAGCATATATATATATATATCATCTGATACATATATTAAAAACCTGAGATTTCTATCAGATTTGTAAAAAAGGTGCCATGAATCTAGTATTTGAGATTGTCTTACAACTTTTTGTGTGCGTGCATGTTCACATGTGCATAGCTAAAACCTTTGTATTACAGTCTAAAACCTTTACAGTTTCCTACAGAGACTCGAAATCTACTCTATCAACTAATGCACTACTAATCTTTCTGTGACTGCTGCTGATAATTACTGTTTTCAGAAAACCTGTGCATCAGAAGACAGTACAAGCTACTACAGGTCATAGAAGAAACCAGATCTGATGGACTGGAGTATGGATTATTTATTAAAATCATAAATACATTCTCATAAATATTTAATGTAATGAACATTAAATGGTTGAAAGTCATAGCTATCACTCTAGGTAAATTACTTTCACATGGTGTTGACCATGTTGGCAGCCAACACTCTTTTCCTTTTCCTGGATTTGTACAGACAGTATGAATCCTTTTCTGTGAAGCAAGTGTTGGGTCATTACTTAATAAAAACACGTGGCATTAATATATTTTTTTAAATAAAACAAACACACATTCTACAAACTGATATTCAATAGTTGATGTTAGTGTCAGTTTCATAGGTCACATTATTTTCTTTTGAAGATCCTTCATAAGGAATGAATGCTATATAGCTTGTGAGTGAATTTTGTGCTAAAAATGACTCAGAAAATCATTATTTTTGGGTCTTCCCAGGAAATTACATCATGGACAGAAATGGCTAGTGATTTTCCATGCTGTCTTACTGATTTTTCTTTTTGTTCACATAAAGAATCACCTTGCTAGGATAAAGCATTGACAAGTAGATTTAGACACTCTGGTAGCTAATGCAGCATCAATCATTTTGTACTAGATTGATCAGGGATTAAGCCATTGCAATGACATGGGAATTTTAAAGGAAAAACTATCTGCTGCAGATAAAAGCATCTAACATCTGTACATTTCATTCTTTGCTAATGTCTTAGAATAGCCCTAGATATGCCAACTGTTATCATGATTTTTCTTATATAGATACTTGTAACACAGCTACTGAGCACTGAGGCTTTCTATTATCTCCATATCACTTGCTAAATAGCTGTCAGATGATAATGACTTGCATTTTCTACCTACTAGTACTGGACTTTTGCTGATGGCTCAGATATTGATCCAGCAAGACAAAGAATATGGCAGACACTGGGCCCTTTCTCCCGAGTCTTATTCATTCTGATTGGGTTATTGATCAGTACTATTACCAACATATGTCAGTAGAATCAATGTTTCATTTTTAAAATTATTCTCTAATATTTTATGAAACAATGTCCAAGTCATGAATATATCTAATATTAGGGGCACACGGGTCCTGATTTCCATGTCTTAACTATGCAAATACAGGTTTGCTGGAATGGGGAAGAATTGGATAACTATTTGAACAACATGTGAATTTCATAAGTTTCAAGTATTTCTTTAAATGAAAAGCTATCTGTGAAGAATGATACGAATATGTACTCTACATCCGTGGGCACTGAATATGTGAAATACAAAAAACAGTACTAAGAATGATGAAGTTAGGGTCACTAGATTTCTGACCAAGTAATTTATATTTTTTTCATGCACACTTAACTGAAGTTTAAAGAAGTATATATGTGATTGATGTTAAGGAGATAAATCTTAAGGCACTGAAACCATAAACTGGAAATACCCAATGACTTGATCTCAGAAAATGGAAAAATATAGTAAATAATTTGCAATTATAGCATTATTTCCTGCTTCAGAAGGAAACTAATACTCTAAAGAATTCCCCAGGAATCTTCTTTTCCTGCATTTATATTTTTCATACAGAACAAAAAAACAGGAGTATTTGATTCCTTACTTGAATGATTTGTGCAAAACATTGCATTCTTTGCTAATATCCTCCTACCACATGAAAGTCAAAAAGATGGCAGAGGTCAGTCTCCCTCAGCCTTGCTTTTATTGGGAGAGTGAAAGCTTAGGGAAAATAAACTGACAGTGAACATTGTTGCATCAATAACTGAATAGCTCAGTTTGGCAATTGCAAGTGAGCTTTGGCTATGTTATCATTTATTGCCATGTCCCTAAAAGCTATCACAGATTTGTCTCCTGACAGCCTGCTATTTTGCATGATGTCTGTTTCAGGGGAACCAGTTGTGTGCTTGCTTGATAATTTTTAATTTAGTGACCTAGCTGTTCTTCAGTTAATATTGCAGAAACACTATTTCAAGCTTTCAGTTGACTATTATTAGGATTATATCTGCATTTTTTAATTTTTTGACCTGTAAAATAGAACACAATCATTTTTGCATTGTTCCAGAGCATGCATTTAGTTTTAAAAAGCAATTTCACTGCTGATTGAATAACTTGAGAACATTTCTTGAGGCTTCATTTGTCTGCTTTATCTGCTAGTGACTGCTGCTTCAGAGAAGCTTCAGGAATCTCTTAAACTTCTGTGACAGTAAATACCCCTGGTATTAAATATGCTTGTTTCTGAGTATAAGTGTGATAAAACAGTTAAAGCAGGTCAGCAAAAATTTCTGTTCAATTTGAGTTTGAAGGTACTTGCAAAGAGCATAAGGATCTTCTAACTGTAGATTCAGATAAATCCTGGCCTATGTAGGCCTTCATTAAAGATGTACTATTTAAATACCTTTGTACTTTTAATACCTGTATCAAAAGATGCTGGAATTCCATTTCTAAAAAGCTAGTCATCGTGTCTCAGATCTATGTAAGGACACAATAACACAATAACCATTTATAAATAAGAATTTTAAAATGAGCTCATGCTCTAAGATTATATGGGGGGGACATAGCGTCCAGAAACAATTCTCTATGTGTCTGCAGGTGGTGTAGCTGTAGTTTCCCAAGAAAAGCCTGCAAAGATATATATATATATATATTTTTTTTTTTGGTCAGACTTCTGTTGATACGCTTAGAAATAGCAGAGAACTTCTTAGGCCTTTCAGCTTTTTACAATAGTACTATCTGGTCCAATAAAAGCTATTACATGCCCTGATAAACTTTGTCTTGTTCACAGTGCTAGACCATCATGGCCAAAGCAATATTATTCTAGCTTACTCCTGTATAATCTGTAACTCTGCTAATATAGGTAGCCAAGACTTTTATAGATTTTATCTTATCATATCTCTTTGTATTTTCTACAAATCATACTGCACTGCTGAGCAGTGTTTTGTTCTTGTTTCTGAGAGTAGATATTAAACACAGAAATCAGTTTCATTCTCTCTAATCTTTTAGTGTTAGTAGGAAAGGGTTAAGATGGCAAGAGTTGTATTTTCACTTTTATGGTGTAAATTGTGCCCTACTTTTTTTATATGTAGGATGTATTGCTTCAAGTGGACCCAGATTTGTTTTATAAATTGTTGTCTTTGTTACCATTAAAAGGACAAAAGGATTCCTAACAGTGATCCCACCCCTATGTTTTAGCAAGATTATTTCACTGACCTGTGCACTGTGAGTCAGGATTCTATAATGGTAGTTGTATGATACCAACCTGTCTCAGAGTTCAGCAATTCACCATCTGAAAGCTTGTCATTATTAAAGACTTCTCTTCTTACCTTTTGTTTTTTTAATTCTTATGCTAAATCTTTGTTTATGTTAGTGTATATCTGCCACATTTAGTATCATCACATAACTTTCTTGAAAGAGATACTGGATACTAGGGATTAGGGAGTACTCAGGTCATTGATCCTTCAGTCTTCTACATTAGAAGGAATTAAGAAAATACAGTCAGAGTATTTTAAGAATTACCAATCTTCATTCAGCTGGAATACTAAGAAACAATACTTTAAATAAAAGGGAGAAATAGACATTTATTGCTAATCTCTTCCTGATTAAAAATTTATGTATGAACTTTAATTCAGTGTCTTACTGGGAGGAAAGTTGCCTCATACTAACTATGGTGCCAGAAATATTTAATACTCTACAACCTGGTAAAAATATTGTCTGGAAAACATTTCAAAGTGGAAAGTTTCTTTTTCCCACCAGTGCTAGGGGCCATGTCATAGTAGAAAGCAGAACATTCACACAGAAATTATTAAACAGAAATTGTTGTTCTCAGCAAAGCCCATGTTATATGTCTAAGAGTGTTATGAGGAGGAAAGAGTACATCTACTAAAGGAGCTTCAGATGGTTCAGATGGTGTGACCAGACTGGACACAAACACGGATATGCAAGGAGCTGAATGGATATTAAAATAGGATGAACGATAAAATCACTTCAAAAAGTCTCAACATACAATTAGTTATATGCATTTATTTGGAGACAGAGGTCTTAAAGGGTTATTTGTGACGAAATTCCGACTGAGGAGTTATTCACCACCATATTTTGTGTTCTTCCACAAAGACTTACAAATGAAATTTTTTTGGCAAAACATGAGGATTTTTTCATTCTCTCATGCTTATAGGAATGCGTATGAATAAACTGTGCCTATAGGTAAGACTTTGATGTATGGCTTGGCAGCAGTGAAAATGTGGATCTGAATGTCATAGAGTTAGTAAGTTCTCCAGTCTTTTCATAGTATTCATTTCTGTCAAACATGCTTCAGTTGTCTGTCCTTTGAAAGGAATAATGCCAAGTGCTGCCTCTTCCCCATTTATTCCTCAGTTAGGAAATTAAAGGTGTTTTAGCAGCCCTCCCTCCTTATACAGATGAATGAACTCTCTCAAACACTTTTTTTTTTTTAATTTGCATGTTGCAACTCTAATTAACTGACAGAAAATGTAACATAGAATCATAGGATGGTTTAGATTGGAAGGGACATTTAAGATCATCTAGTACCAACCCCGCTGCTATAGCAGGGACACCTTCCACTAGACCAGGTTGCTCAAAGCCCCATCCAGCCTGGCCTTGAACAACTCCAGGGAGTGAGCATCCACAGCCTCACTAGGCTACCTGTTCCGGTGTCCTCCCACCCTCACAGTAAAGAATTTGTTCCTAATATCTAGTCTAAATCTACCCTACCCTCATCCAGTTTTAAACCATTTCCTCTTATCCTGTCGCTATGTGCCCTTATAAAAACTCCCACCCCAGCTTTGCTGTAGGCTATTGGAGAGCCCCTCAGAGCCTTCTCTTCTCCAGACTGAAGAGGCCCAACTCTCTCAGCCTGTCCTCCTAGGGCAGGTGCTCCAGCCCTCTGATCATCTTCTTGGCCTTTCTCTGGAACCACTCCAACAGCTCAATGTCTTTCTTGTATTGGGGGCCCCAGAACTGGAAGATGTAATCTGGGTGGGGTCTCATGAGAGCAGAGTAGAGGGGCAGAATCACCTCCCTCGACCTGCTGGTCATGCTTTTCTTGATGCAGCCCAGGTTACAGTTGGCTTTCTGGGCTGCAAACACATAGCTTGCTCGTGTTGAATCTTTCATCAGTCAACACTCCCAAATGCTTCTCCTCAGGGCTGCTCTCGAACCATTCTCCACCCAATCTATATCTGTGGTTGGGATTGCCCTGACTCAGGTGCAGGACCTTGCACCTGGCCTTGTTGCACTTCATGAGTTTGACATGGGCCCACTTATCAAACCTGTCCAGGTCCCTCTGGATGGCATCCCTTCCCTCTAGCGTGCCAAGTGTACCACTCAGCTTGGCTTCATCCACAAACTTGCTGAGAGTGCTCCCATTCCCACTGTCCATGTTGTCTACAAAGACATTAAATAACACCAATCCCAGCACCAATCCCTGAGGAACACCACTCATCACCAGTCTCCACTTGGACATTGAGCCATTGACCACAACTCTCTGAGTGCAACCATTCAGACAATTCCTTATCCAGTGAGTGGTCCATCCATCAAATCCATTTTTTCTCCAATCTGGAGACCAGGATGGAGTCAGTGGGACAGTGTCAAATGCTTTGCACAAGTCCAGGTAGATGATGTCAGTTGCACTTCTCTTATCCCCTGATGCTGTAACTCTGTCATTAAAGGCCACCAAGTTTGTCAGGCATGACTTGCCCTTGGTGAAGCCATGCTGATTACCACCAATCACCTCAACTTTATTTTCCATGTGCCTTAGTAGGGCCTTCAGGAGGATCTGCTCCATGATCATGCAAGGCACAGAGGTGAGACTGACTGGCCTGTAGTTCCCTGGATCTTCCTTTTTTCCCTTCGTGAAAATGGGTGTTATGTTTCCCTTTTCCAATCAGTGGCAACTTCATCAGACTGCGATGACCTTTCAAATATGATGGATGGAGGTTTGGCAACTTCATTCACCAGTTCCCTCAGATCCCATGGGTGGATCTTATTGGATCCCAAGGACTTGTGTACCTTCAGGTTCTTTAGATGGTCTCAAACCTGATCTTCAATTACAGCAGACAGATATTCCTTCTCCCAATTCTTACCTTTGCTTCCCACAGCTTGGGCAGTGTGGCTAGAGCCCTTGCCAGTGAAGACTGGGGCAAAGAAGTCACTGAGCACCTCACCCTTTTCCATATCCCTCATGACTAGGTCTCCAGTTTCCTTCTTGTTCCTCTTTATGTCCCTGACTAGATTTAATTCTACCTGGGTTTTAGCTTTCCTAACCTGATTTCTGGCTGCTTGGACAACATCTTTGTAGTCCTCCCAGGTAACCTGTTCCTGCTTTCACTCCCTGTTGTCTTTCTTTTAGCACTTAAGTAAGTCTAGGATCTCCTTGTTGATTCGCAGCGTCCTCCTGGCATTCTTTTCTGCCTTCCTTTTTCTTGGGATGCACTGCTTCTGGGCTTGGAGGAGATAGTCCTTGAATACTGAACATGAATACAAGCAGATAGTTAATATTTAATTCCTTAAACAGTGGAAATTCTGGCAACAGCATCACAGGGAGAAAAAATTTGCA
This sequence comes from Numida meleagris, assembly GCF_002078875.1. Classification (NCBI taxonomy): domain Eukaryota; kingdom Metazoa; phylum Chordata; class Aves; order Galliformes; family Numididae; genus Numida; species Numida meleagris. The sequence goes on along the minus strand of NC_034409.1, from coordinate 99,717,225 downwards.
TTCCAGATATGCTGAGATTCTTAATTCAGATAGTAGTACTTTAAAGCATATGGAAACAGGTAATCAAATTTCCAACTGAGAGAGGATCTCTGTTCTGGAGTACTAGTGGTCTCAACATTTTAGCTATTGTGTCCTGGTAAATAGTGAGGTATTAGCCTTAATTATGTATTTACTATTTCAAGAGTCTGGCAGTATTATTTATTGCTCCATGTACCAGTATTGTATCCATGTACCAGAATGGGGAAGGGCCTTCCATGTTACAGCCTGAGTGCTCTGTTATTCGCCTAATACACAACAGTGTTTCAGCATAATATAAAGATACAATTATATTTTCAATTTATATTTCAACTTTGGAATCTTGTTTATATGTGTACAGGGGTGGGGCTAGTTGGATTTTCTTCATTCTCAACTTCTATGCATATCATCTGCCACACTGGAATAACACTCAGACATTTCCAGGAAATTTAGGGTCTATTGCATATCATTCTTAGTATTTGCAGGCTTTGTTTTTAATGAATTTTGGAAGGAATAGCAAAATCACAGACAGCTGAAACTATACATTGTTTTGCTCACTTTTGAAATGAAGCATTCTCTCTAAGATTACTTAGGGGTTTCAGCTGAGATTAGTTTTGTTCCGGCCTTCCATTGCTGCTTAGCACTTAAAGGACTTGTGAAAGGTTATGGTAGTTCATTAGCTAAAATGAAACAAGGGCAACCCTGAGAGTTTCATCATAAACCTGAATGACCGTTCAGCTACTGGACTTCTTTTATTTATCTACATCTCAGCCAAGATGCTATGTTTGTGGGCCTAGAGTTGAGTTCAATACATGACTCAAGTCATGGAGCTCTGAGGCCAAGGAAATCCATGGAGCATCAATTACATAGGCAGAAGTGTTCGGTATAAGAGTTGGGAGGTAGGCAAAAAATTTTAGACAGAAATCTAGCAGGCAGTGTTGTCACAAAATCTTGTTTGTTCTGTCACATTAATTGAAGCCATTACCATATGGTGAAAGTCTTATTTAGAGATAGTATCACTTCACAGATAACAAAATATTTCATTAAAGAATTCCCAGATAACATTACTGATCACTTATTAAAATCAGGCTAAATTTGAACCACACAGTATCTGTTAGTTTGCTTACTTTATTTGTTTTCTGCAGTGAGATATTCTCATTTGAAGATAATGCCTTGTTATTCTAATGAATGCTACTCTACTTCTGCACAGCCTTTTGTGAAAGCCAACAAAAGCCTCTTGGATATCATGAGTTTATATCATCTTGTGGTGCCTTTCTGTTTGTTCACCATCATTCTGTCTTTCTCCACGTCCTCAGTCCCTATTTGTAAATTCCTACTCTCTCAGGACATATAGAAGACTACACCTATTATTATTCGATGCAGGATGACCTTTTCTTCACAGCTAAGCTCTGTTGGCCATAGAAATTATAAATCTGATTAACTTCATATAGGCAACTCTGCTTAATTCAGTATGAGATAAGGCAAATACGCTTTCCACTGACTAACTGTAAATTGATTTAATTTCTTGCAGAGTAATCTCACACTATTTCTGCTAGAAGTCTAGAAACAGAGTCACAGTTTATGATCCTCAAACTCAAGTCAATATGGAATGGATATGAATCAAAGATCAGATATGAATCAAAGATTTTTTATGGATTTCTAAAAATTAAGAAGCACTTAGAAGGTAATTATTGTCATCTGCTAATTTAAATTTCAGGCTATTTTAAAACAGATATTAGACATCAAATATATATTGATATATATATAGACATATATAATCCATCAAATTGGCTAAATTAAAGTAGACTTTGCACATTCATTGTTTATCTTTTACTACTATATTGACTGAAACTGTTAATCAATAACACAGAATCAAATGTTTTTCAATCAGAAATTAGTATAGGTTGACTGCAGTGGCAATTAATATTAAGCTACAAAGCTGTGATCTTCAATAAATAAAATACCACAAAGAATAGAGGAACAGACATGGAGATACCTAGTGAGGCCTGGTGATGTGATTACTTGGCATAGCTAATCATTAGCATCCTTCAAGACTATGCTGATGTTCATTAGCAAATAATCTGGCAGCTCCAAAAGAGTTTTCTGTCTCTGCATTAGTGTCTTCAGACAATTCCTTTCAGTAAATTATCAGTTCATTTCCATTGCAGATGGGACCTCTTTCTTCGTTAGTATACGGTGTCACCTGTACATTTCATTTGTTGTAGTGGTGACTTTTTCTTCCCTTCTTCCAGTTTTAAATATTTAATTGTACCATTTGTGCTAGTTCCTTGTAGATGTTATTTGTGTGCTTTAAGATGCAATATTTTTCCAGTCCTTCCTTCTCCAGCACAGAAAGCTGTGGTGAAAATTTACTATAATACGGAAATACAAGTTTTCTTTTTTTTTTTTTCTGCAGTCATAACATTAGAAATCACACGGTGCTCTAGCATCTTTAAAAGGATTCAAAATTTTGTTTTCTGCACACCATGTATCCCTATTCATGTGGAATATTTGATTGTAATCATTTTGGCATTGCAAAACCATAACAATCTGTTGGCCCTGTGCGGAATATTTTGTATTCTTATTTAAATCCAATTTATTTATTACTATATATGCTATAATTTAGCTGTTTTGTGGTCTTTTATCTTAAATCAGCTTATTTGTTGGTATAAGACAAATGCATGATTGGAAATATTAGATATTCACAATATTTGATATTCAGAGATTTTCACCATGCTATTTTAAAAATTAACTTAGGAGATCAAAGATGTGATTGTTTTGTGTCTCACTGTTATTGCAGTGAACACTTTCCAGTTAAAAAATTTCATAACAGTATGGATGTTATAGTCACTGTATAGGATATACTACCATGCTCAAATGGTATTATTTTTCTCCCTCATCTTGTTTGCTATGACTTAATTGACTAGAGGAGATGCAATGGGATAAACAATGTCCATTATGTGATTATAAACTTTATGCTTTCTGATTATAAATGCAGCTTCTTTTAAGAGCTTGAACTAACATCTTTGCATAATTACTAACAATGTATTTATGACTATAACATAAGTACATAATTAATTTAAATAACATTTTCACAGAATAAAATGCTGTGCTTGACCTTATATTCATATACTTTATTTTCATAATATCGTATGCCTGCAAAAAGGTTCTATGTAGAAGAGATTGAAGTAGATTTAGTAAGTGCAAGAAATCCATTTTTGTGATATTAACTGCAAATGCAGCTAATATAGTGTTTGACTTACACTAACGTAATTTGAAGATAAATACATAATTGGAAAAACTTTAGGTGGAATCCTTTCACTCTCTCTATAGTTTCTTAAGGCCATTTTTATTTTGCAGATTTGCTTATTTCTTTTCTTTTAGTAAAACTTAGTCACTCTACCTGTGTTTCCATAATTCATGAAATTATCTGTAATTGTGTAATTAGTGTAAATACATGCAATCACATTTACAAGATATAACTGCAAAGTGCAATGCAATAACTGTGAAGAGTAATGTCATAAAGGAATAGCTAGTAAACTTCTTAAATATGTAGTCTGTGAATATTCAGAAGTAGGTATTTAAAGCTGATTATCAAAGACAGTCAAATGTCAACGGTAGGCAAATTCTACAAGAATGACTGCAACTGGTCAATAATACAATAAAACAATTAAACAATTAAACAATAAACAATTAAAATCTGAAATGATTTACAGAACACAGTATTTTGTCAAAGTGTAGGCCCTGTTTTCATTGTTTGGCAGAGACCCTATAGCAATACAAAACTGGGTGTACACTGGGTCCCTATCATTAGTTGCAGGCTAGTATACAGTTTTGATGTTTTGGAACTAGACTTTGGGAGGTGATTCTACCCCTCTACTCTGCTCTCATGAGTACTCTTGGAGTACTGCATGGGACATAGTTCTGGGGCCCCCAGCATAAGAAGGACATCAAGCTGTTGGAGCAGGTCCAGAGGAGGGCCACAAAGATGATCAGAGGGCTGGAGCACCTCCCCTACGAGAACAGGCTGAGGGAGTTGGGGTTTTTCAGCCTGGAGCAGAGAAGGCTCTGAGGGGACCTTATAGCAGCCTTCCAGTACCTGAAGGGGGCCTGCAGGAAAGCTGTGGAAGGACTTTTTGCAAGGGCCTGTAGTGACAGGACAAGGGGAATGGCTATAAACTAGAAGAGGGTAGATTGAGACTAGATATTTGGAATACATTCTTTACTGTGAAGATGGAGAGACACTGGAACAGGTTGCCCAGCGAGGTTGTGGATGCCTCCTCCCTAGGGTTGTTCAGGGCCAGGCTGGATGGGCCTTTGAGCAGCCTCTCAGTCTAGAGGGGGGTTGGAACCAGATTATCTTAAAGGTCCTTTCCAACCCAAATCATTCTATGATTCTATGATACTGTCCAGGTTTCTAAGGCAAAACTTACAGATTGCAGTTCTGGTAGGTACTATTTGCTGGAAACATACATTGTTCATGGTTCTACAGTAGAGATGGAGTTTCCCTTTCTTCGCAGATTCTCCCCAACTCTCAGGATTCCCAGGCTTGCTGTTCAAACCTCATGAGTTGGCAGAAGACAGTGACTTCCCGAGCACTGCAAACACTGTGACTTCTAATCCTGATAATTTCAGATGTGCAAGGTATGGCTGCATTAACTTATACTTTATCTGCCAGAATTGAAGTGGTGGTAAACAGTGATGATGGAAGGAACAGGCAGTTCTAGTAACTATGTGAGCCCAGTCTCCTCATCAGAAATAGTTTATATAACTGTCTTCAGATACAATTAATTTTCTCAGTTAAAATCTTACCTCAAGAAAATCAAAGTGAATGTGATTTATATTTTATAGGTGGTAGGACTTTGACTGTACCAACATAGAAACAGATTACTGCAAGGTTTTGGCATACTTAGTATAAAGTGTCTATGCCAGATCTCTATGCCACCTTACAAGCTTCACATAAAAAGGCTGAAGAAAGTTATGGGCAAATGACATATTTCCATGTAATGAGATCCTCTTTTATTTGCTTAACAGCACTGTAATATTAATGCAAGTTCTTTACTTGTTTCATAAATAAATTGCTTTTATTATCCTTGCAGTTTTAAAAGTTATGTATACTCTGTTTCACATTTTTCACACAGACACTAACTTTGTATTTCATATTGTGTTAGATGACAGATCTGAAACAAATCATGTTCATTTGAATACTGTTTTGCTTGATGGTAATAAGCAGTGCTTCAGTTAGATGCTTCTTAGGCATCAGGGGCATATTACCCTAATAGTATTACTCTGTCAGAAGAGAAGAATGATTTGTTCAGAACCTAACACACATTTAGCATTAGTATGTTCCCTTAGTCTTAAAATAAGTACTAGGGCCATTTGGCAGTTAATGCTGAGTATATAATTTTCTAGGCACTCTTATTTTGTAAAGTATATGCATTGTAAAAAATGCATGTAATCAAAAATGTATTTTCCTTGAAGAATTTCTTAGCTTTTTTTTCCTTTTTCTTTCCTTCATTTTTTTTTCATTTCTCTGAATTAATGGTGATCTAGAGAAAGAATGACATTGAGTTAAGTTGTTTTCGTGACTAAGGAAATTGTAGGGGAATGTCATTACATGCAGTAATAAGCTTCTCTCCAACGCCAGTAAACTTGAAAAAATTGTATATAAGAATAGCAAAGGAATATAATCTTAATACAGCAGTTATTTTTTTTATTTCTCTGTATCATGATCCATTTTACTGTGATTCTGTAATTACTGAAAAACCATTTACCTATATATGTTTGTTAACCATTAAAATCATACTTGTTTGCATCATATCTGTGTCATATTAATTTTATGCTCCAGGGACCTTTTTCTGGTATATATCTTCAAGTAGAAGAAGCATGAAAGAGCACTCATCAGCCTCTGAGGTGCTGAAAATTTTGGAATTGTTACAGGATACAACTCCCCTAAGTGCTCACCTGTTGACAATGTTAATTTACATAGAGAATATAAGAAATGGAAGCTGTGCCACACACCTTCTGTCTTTCTACACCACAGAATTCTTCTGCCAGAAAACAGTGTTTTGGTGAAATTTTTCCCTCCTCAATACAGTTGTGAGATGATAAATGAAAACAACCACTTTCCTCTGGTCACACAACAATTTTGATGAAGTTACCCCTTGTTTCAAACCAAATTAGTATCAATTAACAAATTGTTTCCCTATAATTTAGTTACTTTTCTCACATATACTAATAAAAAAATAGAGATTTTTTCATTTTCAGTTAATAATTCTGATCTTCATCTTACTAGTATGAATGTCTAGTTATGTCCTCAGTGGTCCTACTTTTATGCTTTTTAAGAATTGTATTGGGTGTAGGGCAAATGGAAGATCCCATGCTTATGACTTTTTCATTTCAGCTGTTTAGTATTTCAAAACCAAACACTGAAATCAGTCTGTTTTGACAAGCTGTTATTCATGTAAATTAAGTAAAGCTATAGATAGCATTTGAGTGTACTACTATTACACAGTAATATCTTAAAGCTGTTTTTTTTCCTTTTTCTTTTCCTGAACATTATTCATATCTGTCTTTCTTTTTGGATACCATGTAAGTATATTTCATCCATTGAGTCAGTAACCAGAGATAGAAAATGAAGAGGGTGGTCTTTGCTAGCAGTCTAATGAATTGGATGCACAATAACTTTTGTAAGGGCACTTTTCAAAGTACTTCCAATAAGGATGTTTTTTTCTGTCAGTGAACATTAAAACAACTTTTCAGTATACAAGGACATAGTAATGAAATTAAGGTAACTTAGGTCTGATCAAATGATTAATATAAAATACACTATATAAATGCATTAGAAACAGGCTTGGAATGTGTTTCTTATCTTGAAGGTACCTGTTCTCTTTTTCTTGTTCTTTGTTCTTCTTTTTCTTTCATTGTGTATTTGTACCTAGGAGGCTTGCATAATTATAATATATATTCATAACATATAATTTAAATTCATTTTATATATTAAAAAATAAAATTATGTAAATGCCATATACACCAACTCTATTGGAAGACCTTCATTGTCCTTAGCTTTCTGGAGTAGTTGAAGTTCTTTTCTCTACATGTTGAATTGGACAGAGATGGGACAGGTACAATGAACTTAGACATAATATCACACAAATATGACTGCAATTTCTGGCAATACTCACTTCTGAATTTGGAGTAAAGTTGGAATAACTCAGACTTCTCTATGCCTCTTTACTAGTACTCCTAGTATCGTTCATTGCTGAATAAAATCAAGTACACACAGTAAAGAACAATTTCATTCAGAATTAGTGTCATGCATATGTGAATTAATGTAGTTTAAATCATCCTCTCTAAAATTTCTTTGGATTATTTTTCATTGAGTTACTTGTAAGCATAAATCCCCACAAATTTCTCATTAGGACAAAATTATTCCCAAATGTAGAACTACTATTCAAGCTTTACTTCCAGCAAATTGCTTGTAGTTCTAGAGCAGTTCCTTCTGTCTCCTTCCTGAAGCATCAGGACTAGGCTCAGCAAACAATCTCTTTTGCCAAATATAGAATAGATTTTTTCAAGTTTTTGTAACTCCATAAGCTTTGAAGAAATTGGAGATATTGCTTATTTTTACGAGCACTGCCTTCGAAGGAGAATGCTTGCTATGGGTGAAGTCAATCACGTAATATCCCATACAAAAGTAGGAAAGTGAACAGGAAAGCTGAGCGCTGATTATGGATAGAAGTCTACTGAATGGAGCAGAAAGAAAACACAGTAAAATAACTCATGAGAAAAAAGTAGGAGTAGACAGAAGATCATAAAAATTGGAAAATTATTAGGAAAAAAATAAGTCAGAGAGACTACATTTCAAAATCACAAATTGTCTTAGTTTCAGCTAGGACAGGGTCGTTTTTCTTCATAGTGTCTGCTAAGATGCTATATTTTGGTTTTAGGACAAAAACAATGTAAATTACACACTCCTGTTTTAGTTGTTGCTGAGCAGTGCTGTACAGAGCCAAGGACATTTCAGTTTTTCAGCTTCTCCTGCTGTCTTGCCAGCAGGGAGGCTGGGGGGTCCCAAGGTGATGGAAGGGGACAGAATCAGGACAGGTGACCTATAAACCGGCCAAAGGAATATTTCATACCATATGACATCATGGAAAAGGAAAATCTGGAAAAGGAAGGAGTTCACTGGGAGTAGTGCAATCTTATAGAGTAGTAAATAGCAATAGAGCTAATGCCATAAAAATTGATTGCTTAGATCTATGGGATTACTTTGAGAAGTAATGTTCAGCAAAATATGTGACATCTACAAATTCAGATTTCTATAGTGAAATTCAGTGTAATTAGAGACATAGTAATGAAATAAAAGGTAGTGGCAGTATGTGTTTAAATACAGAAGAACTATCCTGCAAACTGTAACAGAAAATTGTTTCTTACCAGGTTGTAGTAACACTGACCAGAACTGACTCAAATTATTATTGCAGTTGTGAATATTTGAACTGAAAGAATATATGTTTGAAATTGTGGTTGCACTTAAAAGTTTTACAATACCAAAATAATATCCTCCTTTCTGGAAATAACACTCCTTCATTTACTTTCTTAACAGTTACAAGAGCTATTACAACTATAATGAAACTGTTATACATTTTCTGAGCAGCAGCACAGTACCAAATATTAGAGATTTTCTGTTCACTGGAAAAGGTCATGTAGTCACCCAAAACCAAATTCTCAGTAAGTATAAGCAAGTGCAGCTCCTTCTGTGTGGAAGAAAGTTAAGTCTTTATATTATTGTGGTGTTTCACATTCTTCATCATGGTACAATTAGAAAAGGAGAATTATCCAGCATTCATCAAAATGCCTGGTGATTCCCTTTCCCAGAGCTACTCAGTATTCTGAATATTACCAGGCATGGATTTCATTCTTGCATACGTGTAGGAATCAATGCAGGGATCCTGAAAGCAGTGTATTCTCTAGGCACTACTCGTTACTCCAACTCCATATTAAGACTTTGTCTTATATCTATTCTCAACACTGATCTCCTTAAAATTGCTATTTAGGCCACAGATTTATGGTGGGGTCTGATTTCCCAAGTGATTGAGACAAAAAAATTGTATTGTGAACAGAATAAGTAACTTGTGCCAACACAAAAATAAATCTACTATGTTTCATTTCTGTCTTGATAAATATTTTTAATACAGATCAGCCCATATTACATAAATGATTTAGTGCTAAATAAATATAAAGATTATTCACTTGTCATGAAACACATTTAAATATGTCAAAAGAAAAAGTAACCCAGATTGCAAGCAGAGAAATATCAGCTCAAAATGTAAGCAATTTCAAAAACAAGAATTTTGCCAAATTTTATTAACTAATATCTGAGATGATAAAAAGTTTAGATGTTTGTGTTTTCTTTGAGAAAGACAATGTTTTTTCTTTTTAAATAATTAACGTTTCTGTTACTATGTTGTCTCCTTCTGCTCCTTATCCTGCCTTTTAGATGTTCTAATACTGCCTTTTAGCTGTTCTGACTTCATTTTGGCTTTTAATAAATTAAAATTACTATGTCTCTTTAAGCAAGCAAAGAAATAAAAATATAGTGAATCCTCACCTTTTCTCATTACTCTACTTAAAAACTCACCTTCTTGTTGGGATCAAGCTATACAGTTCATTTTGTTTCTAGACAAATACATTAAAACTATGCAACTATTGGTGTATTTACCTTCATAGTCTTCTGTCATTTCACAATCATGGGCATCCTTGTTCTGTATTCAGAACAAGTGGAAATGTAGCTTTTCTATATCATCTTACAAGAGAACAGGAGAATGAGAAAAGTGGACTGTAAGTTCTCTAGTCTGTAAATGATATATGAGTATTATTTAATTTCTGGCTTAAATATCTCCTATGTTCAAACACGTTCTATGTTGAATATAAACATATATATTTTCTGCAAAAAAAGGTTTGTAAACAAATCCTTTGTTACAGAAATCACTCTGTGTGTGAACCTTAAGTGTCTCTGTTCTCATCTCTTGTTTGATGACTTTACAGATGTAATTTTCACCCACCTGCATTTTTATCAAAATGTAGTCATCTTTTATTATTTTTTTCAAACCTTTGAAGATTTTTGCTGGGTCAGTTCCACCTTAGCTGTTCCCTCCTTGTATTTGTTCTCTCCCATCATCAAAAATTTAAGCATGCACAGACAGATATATTCAAACTTCTGTCTTCAGTTAGAGAGCAGCTTTCACATAGACGTCTGCTTTGCTTTTAATAAATATCTCACACTTTAGATATCTTGTGTAAACTGGTTCAGAAGTTTTGACCTATAGGTATTGTTTTGACTGTGAAAGTGAAAACTCTGTGTGTCAGATATTGCTGGATATTGCAATTGACAATTGCAAAAATTTTCTCTTCTCTCCAAACCTTTTCATGGTCTTACCACAAGGTGCTTGTTTCATTTTTGTTATTACTGATATATTCTCACAACATGCATATCAGAAATCTATGGGAGGATAACACTTTCAGTTAAAAAGCTATGCTAGTGAGAAAGAGAGGAATACACAAAAAGTCATCTTACTGCAGATCCTTTACAGTATACTCTCAATCACAATCTTTTAAAACCGGAAAAAAGACGAATCTCCTATTGAACTTGACAAGTATAGTCAGAAACATTAAAAAATGAATAGAAATTAGTAGATGTATAAATCTCTCTATGATTGAATCATCTTTGCTATATTTCCTATTGTATAGTAGGACAATTCTTTTGTGCGTGCACATATTATACAAGCATTTATCCATGTAAATATAATAACACAGTAGAGAATAGTACTATGATATACAGGGAGATTTGCAGAAGACATTATACTCAAGGACTTAGTGACCTTGAATAAATCATATCTGATCAACTGGGCCTTGGTCATAGGGCTTGAGAATATGCATTAGTATAATTTGTAGTTTCTTGTCAGGACTTTCTTATTGAGATCCCAAAAGAACCCTGCCCCTATCCTTCTCTCTTCATCTCTCACCTTCTACCCTCACTCCCTCCCTGGTGCAGCTCATCTGGTCAGGTTAATATCACTGTGTTACATTCACAGGAGAATCAAAACGTCCTGGAGCTACAGTTCCATCAGGAACAGGTCTTGATAGTGACCTCAGAGTGAATGCAAACATAAACTTTTAAAAAATACATTTATACCAATTATTCTTCCTCTTTTCCCACAGACAAATAATTGATGCTGTGAGGCAAGGGTGTAAGAACATTATTTGAGAGTTTTATTTAGGTTTGAAATAAAAGAATGATCAGACTGCAGGCTGCGTGACCCTACTTTCTCAGAATAATCTTAAATTATGACTTGACTGTGAGAAGGCCAAGATGTGCTTCACTTTGCTTTGCAGAACTTGTAAACTCACAAGCTGTCAGCCCTCTTCTTCACATTAATTTAAGTCTGCATAGTACTGAAATCTGCCATGTTTTCTAATGCAGGCCTATTCTGTGCAGTTCATAAATAAATTTAAACAACGCATATCTAGAAGCAAAAATAAAAGTTCTCCAAACTCCATATTCCACACTTTGATACCCCTAGTAATACCATACCATGTCAAAGAAATGAGACTATCAATTCTGGAAGTGGAACGAGGATGTGGAAGGAAAGTAATCTGGCATGAATATGAAAAAGGGTATATATTCCACTGTCATGGTTTTATGACTGTGGCCTTGGAAGATTGCTTTAATGGAGCTGGTGTCTCAGGCCAACGTACTTACATAAGGCAGAGACAGAGATGAACGAGAGAATGTTTTTTTCCCTATATAAAATATGAAGTGTGTCATTTTTCAGAACTGCTTAGAAGTTATTCCCTGGAGAGTTCTCCATTTTGACAAATAAATTTGCTGTTTAAACTTCAAAGACTAAATTTTATGATTTCTGAATTTACGAGATTGTTGAAGATATGAAGGATTCAAAGCCAATATTATAAAATGAATTATGTGAAAATAAGTGAAAATCTAAATCATTTTGAGTCATTCATGCTTGATTATACAGCAGTAGACAACGTATATTTTCATCCATTCATAAAGAGAAAACAAAAAATAACAAAGGTTTGTTTCAAAAAGAGGAAAATGCTGGCAGGTGTTATACACTGCTGTCATGGTTTTGTGATTTTTGGTTACTGGTATTCCACATCATAACATCATGTAGTGGATATACCTGGTTCTCAGAAGAGAAGGACTACTACAGTCCCCACGGCACTTTGCTCCTTTGTTACCATTTTCCAGCCGGAGGGAAAAGATAAAAGCTCACAGTATAAAAACTTGCAGATCACGAGACCTCGTCCCTTTTTCTGCCCATCTCTCGTCTTGGCAGCACCTCGCTCTCCAGCCATCTTATCGTCGGTAGTAGAGTAAGGCCTACCTTGATTTTGGGACATTCTCTCTCTGTATTGGATTTATCAGCTTAAATTGTAATTATATTGTATTATAGTGTGTTGTTTTGCATTCCAATATTTTATTTAGTAAATTAGTTTGTTTCTCCTCAGATTGTTGCCGCTGTTTTTTGCTCTCAGGGCCATCTCCTTACCCTTTTTCCCTTTTCCCTTTTCCCGGGGTGTGGACCCGTGGATCCCCTGTCCCCTTCGTCATGGAACCGGGCCGAATGCCCGTAAACCATTGACAACTGCAATTTCAAATCTCAGTTGAGTTGTCCAATCTTTTGATAAGCAGTTTGTGTGTAAATTAGGCTTTGTTATATATGTCCATTAATATTTATTGGGAAATCTTCCATTTTACTTTTTTGTCTATGACACCCAGAAACTTAAAGGTAACCCTCACATAAGTTAGAATTCTAGTGCTGATAATAAAAAGACAGCTATGGAGATAACCTGGATCAGTGGGAAGATGGAAAATTTTCTAAAAAGTTGGATATGGACAAAGTTTTAAGTCTCCTCTAGGATTCGCTTTCTTTGTAAAAAAAGCCAACAGCTCTGCATTTGGTATTCCAGTTTTTTTTATATATTGTTCTATGGCTTTTAAGCCCTATTTGTAAGCCCTGTACATGCCCTTGGTGCTTTATACATTTTGCTTTCATTTCTCTGTCTTATCTATATTATTCTTAGTTCAATCATCCATTGCTTTTTTTCTTTGCAGGAATATTTTTTATCTTCTGACCTATGCACTTTAATTTGATCGACCTATTATAATGCAATTGAAAAAAACTGCCTGATTCCATAGCCAATATCAAGTGCATTTTTAAAAATGAAAAAATGAGAATATAAATAAAAGCTTTTGCCTTTTAAGTCTGAGTGTTCCAACTCCTTGCTACAAAGTGGGAACAGAACTTCGCTTTTCCAGTGTGACTTTTTATTGAATTGATTGCTTATTGATCTGACTGTCAACCTGTTAGTCTTCCAAGTAAGGCTCATCAATTAAAGAAAAAATCTTATTAATATAATTACAATTTTTATACATAAACTTCATGGTATCTACCCCTTTTCCCCAGTGTTATGATTACCCTTCCAGAATTCCTGAGTCCTAAGGCTGATGCTGGTGATCCTCCTCTATGATGAGTCAGAAGCACTCTGAGATCTTCACTAAGAAGGTTATCATAAAGATTGTAAGGAGGTCAGAGCATTTTCTGTTTATGTTTTCCATTAGCTTGGGAGAATTTCTACAGACTTTCTCAAACAGACTGATTATTTACTCCTTATTCTCTGATTCCTAACTGAAGTTTGATCATCTTCATCTGACGGTTGTCAGCTGAAACTATTCTGCAGCCTTTACCAGCCTCATGCATAGTAGAAAGAGCTGCTACTAGTTAAACAGTGACTTTGGCTTAGATCCTCCTATGGCTGGCTTCTACTGATTGGAAAAGGGAAACATAACACCCATTTTCACAAAGGGAAAAAAAGAAGATCCAGGGAACTACAGGCCAGTCAGTCTCACCTCTGTGCCTTGCAAGATCACGGAGCACATCATCCTGAAGGCCCTAGTAAGGCACATGGAAAATAAAGATGAGGTGATCGGTGGTAACCAGCATGGCTTCACCAAGGGCAAGTCATGCCTGACAAACTTGGTGGCCTTTTATGATGGAGTTACAGCATCAGGGGATAAGAGAAGAGCAACTGATGTCATCTACCTGGACTTGTGCAAAGCATTTGACACTGTCCCACTGACCCCATCCTAGTCACCAAACTGGAGAAAAAATGGATTTGATGGATGGACCACTCACTGGATAAGGAATTGTCTGGATAGTCACATTCAGAGAGTTGCGGTTAACAGCTCAATGTCTGAATGTATACTGACAATAAGTGATTTTCCTCTGGGATTGGTACTGGGACCAGTGTTATTTAATATCTTTGTAGGCGACATTGACTGCGGGATTGAGAACACCCTCAGCAAGTTTGCGGATGAAGCCAAGCTGAGTGGTGCACTTGGCACACTAGAGGGAAGGGATGCCATCCAGAGGGACCTGGACAGGTTTGATAAGTGGGCCCATGCCAAACTCATGAAGTGCAACAAGGCCAGGTGTAAGGTCCTGCACCTGAGTCAGGGCAATCCCAAGCACAGATATAGATTGGGTGGAGAATGGTTTAAGAGCAGGCTCGAGGAGAAGGACTTGGGGGTGTCCGTTGATAAGAAACTCAATATGTGCTAGCAATGTGTGTTTGCAGCCCAGAAAAACAACTCTAAGCTGGGTTGTATCAAGAGAAGTGTGGCCAGCAGGTCAAGGGAAGTGATTCTGCCCCTCTACTCTGCTCTCATGAGACTCCACTTGGAGTACTGCATCCAGTTCTGGGGCCTCCAACATAAGAAGGCCATCGAGCTGTTGGAACGGGTACAGAGTAGGGCCATGAAGATGATCAGAGGGCTGGAGCAACTCCCCTACGAAGACAGGCTGAGAGTTGGGACTCTTCAACCTGGAGAAGGGAAGGCTCTGGGGGAGTGACCTTCCAGTACATGAAGAGGGGCTACAGGAAAGCTGGGGAAGGATTTTTTACAAGGGCATGTAGTGACAAGACAAGGGGAAATGGCTATGAACTGTAAGAGGGTAGATTTAGACTAGATATTAGGAAAAAATTCTTTACAGTGAAGGCAATGAGACAATGGAAGAAGTTGACCAGAATAGTTGTGGGTGCCCCCTCCCTGGTGTTGTTCAAGGCCAGGCTGGATGGAGCTTTGAGCATCCTGATCTACTGGGAGGTGTCCTTGCCATGGCAGGGGGGTTGGAAGAAGATGATCTCCAAGGTCTCTTCCAACCCAAACAATTCTGTGATTCTATGATTATATTCTCTTCCTTACTGCTACAAAAAATGAATCTTGTTCTGCTTTAGCTCTCATACTGCTGCAGAATCAAATAGAATATTTATCATTTCTTAATGCCTTTTCTCACTAAATGGCTGATTTTTCATGTATATTTTATGTACATGTATTTGCCCTACAAATACTGGGGAAAACCAACAACTGCCTGGTGCACAATGCTGACAGTTGTCATATTATGGCCCATTTGGAGTTGTGGTCTTTTTTCTGTTACCAAATTCTGGAAAAAAAAAAAACTCTATTTAACTCATGCTACAGTACATGTCTTACTGCAATCATATAGAACTTTTTCAAATGTCTGCATGGCTGTACAGTTTTATCCCTATTCATTTATTCTTGAGACCTTATGTATATATATATGTTAATTACCTCAGAAGAGCTAGTGTTTCTTTTATTTTGCAGATTTTATTGATTGATTTTTAAGGTACAAGACTTTCTAAGACTTCATCCTATGCTTCCTGATTTATCTTCTCATCTTGATTTGAAACAGGAAGTGAAACAACTATTTGTAATACAAGAGAAGATAGAGTTACACATCTTTCAAGAGGTCTTTTTGTTTTATATTTTATTTATTTGTTTCTCTGTATATTTTTTGTTTGTTCGACAGAAAGTTTCAGAGTGACTACTATCTACATATGAGAAACACTTTAATTTCCTGTAATCCTATGGACTTTGATTCAATTATTTAATTATTTCATTGAATAAGCTTGATTGTAAATATGCAAGATATACATACATTTTTTTCTGCCATTGTGCAAATATTCATGCATCTAAATTTCTCAGTATCCCTCAAGTATCAGTATGGAAAGCAACAGAACTTCTCACGTGAAGAAATTGCCTCATATACACTTCCTGTTCATTCGTGAGTTCTGAAATGATCATGAGATTCAGAGAGTGCATAGGGATTATAATTCATTAAATTAATTAATATTGTGCCCTTTTATATTTTGATCAACAGCTTAATTCATTTTTAAGGTGGCAATATTCTATTTATTTCTACATCAACCTGTTTACTTTGAAAGCAATTCTATTAGATTTTATTGGCTGAAGTTTTGTACCCTTTCTATTTCTGCTTTATGAAGAAAAACAGTTGTAAATCTATTTCCTAATCTTTCTCAGATTACATTCGTGTTCACATAAATTTCATACTTTAGAAAATAATTTTATAAAATAATTTTTTAATGAGATATTAGTTTGTCTTTTTTTTGTTGTTTGACTGTGCAATGGAAAGAAAATTATGGAAAAGAAGAAAGGAAAAAAGAAATCTATGGAAAGGAAGAATCTGTGCTAAATCTGGCCATTTTTTGAAATTTTACCTGTGAAACAAGACTGATGGAATTCTTTTCTCTTGCATCACCAAGGCCACCAATGTGTTAGGATGGTATACTACATAAAAGATCTTTCTCCATATTCTCTGTAGTTAACATTTTCTCTGAAGAGTAATCGCTAGCCACAACTGTAGTGATTTGTAAGGTGCTTGTTAGATGTTCCCAAACACAGCCATTTTTGGTTTTCATTTCTGCGCATAGAAGAAATATTGAATTGCACTTGCTTCTTGTTTGTGATTGGTATTGAACTTTATAACTGTAAACCATTATGGTATTTTACCCTTCAAACTTTCTATTGAAAAATCTTTTATCAGTTCCTCAAGTCTATTGTCAGAGGAATCAATTTTGGTCAAATATAGCCACGTTTGCACATTGAAAAAAATGAATTGAAATGATTTGTCATATTGTGATTCATAAAATGGGTTACTTAAATCAGTAAGAGGAAAAAAAGAAGCAACACTAAAATTTTAAACAGCTATTCTGTTCTGATGTTCTTTTGAAAAACATAGATAGACAATTTACAAGTTCTTATCTGCCTCTCTGTGCTTTTGAAATTTTAATTCCTTAAGTGTTCAAATGCATTTTTTGTTTATTTGCTTTTTACGGAAAAATAAATATATATAAATTGCTAAGGGGAAATTATTCTAAGATAGTTTTACAAATCTACATCATAAATCCCTACATCTGAGTCATATTTTTACTATCTTGTCTGGTCAACAGAAAAATGCTGGCACTTCCTACTTTGTTCATTACAAATATTTTAGACATCTAAGATTATCTGTAGTACAGGGAGATTAAGGGATGTCTGCTCATCCCTTACTCACTACAGATACGTCTGTTCTTTATGCACTGATTTCTTTCCTGTGCATGTGAAATAGTTATACATCTTCAGTGACCTTAAATATGGCTTAAAAAAATTCTGCTTATTTCACTGATATGTTAAAGTTTCAGTCAGCCATATGATAAAGTCTCAGAATATTTTAAGTTTTACAGACAGTTTCATCCAGACAAAAAAAGTCATGAAATCTATCTTCTGAGATTATCAATATAACTGACTAGTTATAAAGTAGACACCGTTTAATGGTTAAGACAAACTTATCTCTTTGTTTGTCATCAAAACTTATCTTGTCAGTGTTTCAAATGGCTTCTTTCCATGCAAGCTTCTAAAACTATAATCAATTCTAATTTTCTCCATTATCAGTAAAGTCATTTAGTTTTCCTCACTCATATTCTATGCTCTCTGTAATTTTATTCTTCTTTTTCTAGTTCTTCTTTATCTTCATATCAACTGTGTACTATCTCCTTCCATTAAAGTCCTCCCTGAATGTGTCCACTTGCCTATATGATTTCAAACTCTACTTGTATTAAAATTAATCTTTAATTTATCCATCTTTCATAATCTTTATGTTCAGTCTTTCATTTCAGTAGTCTTCAGAATCTCTCTCCCAGTCTCAGAAGGCTCACATGCTCAAAACAGATCTAATTTTCTTCCTGAAACCTTATTGACTATCTTTGTTTATTGTCGTGATGATTAATAATTCTTCCTGTATTTAAAAGAAAAGACAGTATGGATTCTGTCATGTCTTTTCCTTTCCTTTTCTCACTGTAGACAGGCAGTAAGTAAAGCTTATTGCATCGTTCTAAAATGCGCATACTTTTTTCTTCTATTGACAATTTGCAGGTCCATGAACTTTAGTTTTCATCCTTAGATGTTTATCTCACTGATATTAATTGGTATTCTCATCCGATCTTCAAGTAATGACACTTCTTGCTTGCCTACCATTTTGATTTCATTGGTGTTCCCAAATCATAGCATTGCTTTTCCTAATTCATTAAGGTTCATTTTTAATATCCTCAGAACATCTTGAATGCAAACATAACATAGATTACAATAGCTTTCTTGACCACGTTCTGTTTTCCTTTTATATTTCTTCTCTTGTCTCTGAATTTTGATAGCATCAGTCATACTTGCATCTGTAAAGAACTGCTAAAGGAAATAATTTCCTGAGTACTACAAAAAAATTTCATTGATTCTCCGAAGCTCAAAAGCCATTCCACCTGTTCCTGGATCATTTTTTCATATCTGCCTTTCAGATGTCCTGGTCTTCAGTAGCCTTCCTTTAGTTTACAAAGCCTATAAACAACATACTTTCAAGTCTCACTTATGAGACAAGAAAGAATATAAGTACATCCACATTTACAAATGCATCACCAAGCTTTGTCAGCAAAACCAGATTAACTGGTACTTAAAATGTGATCTGTTTTAATTCAAGGCTGTTTCTATTATTTCCATATTCCTCTGTAGTTCTCTCTTGCGACAATGCACTATATTGAAATAAAATTAAATTAGAATGCTCTCAGGGAGCAGGCTGTATTTTTGCTTAATTTATTTGCATTTGTGGAAATCTAAAATAACCAGTATTTTGTTTGCTTTCATATTCATTCTTTCAAATTAATACTTTTGGAAGGGCCAGTGTTTTTAGATGAATATAGTAGACATGGTTTATTACTACCTGATGTGCTTAACTGGAATGTGAGTGGATAATATTGGCTTGTTAAAGTGCTGTGGAAAAGGACACAGTAGCAAGGAGATTAATCTCTAGTAGTTGTGAGATGAAGCATAAGGAGGGAAACCTTATCCCCCTAATGTTATGCATGAGAGCACTGGATGGATTGTAATTTTAATCCGCCTGGCCAAGGAAAGTGAAATCTTCTACATCCTCAACTGTTGTGCATACACAATTACTGGCCATCAATATGCATTATAACCATCTGCTTCGATGGCATTATTCCTGATTAGATGATGACTTGACAGTTAACTAGGGTACAAATGCCATTTCAGTTACTTGGAAAACCTTCAACTCCACAAGAACCTTTTCTTCTGTTGGAAACACTACCACTATAACCTCCAAATTTCATCATACTAGTCACACCTGTTCCTAGCAGCATGCCAAAAACCCAGCATAAAATAACCACTAGTAAAAACCTTTGTAACCAAAGACAGACACATGCATGATGTCAAAATGTCTAATATTTTACTTTAAACAAACACTTATGGAACAAAATGGAGAGAAGATCACAAACTACAAAATGGGATCTGATCTATGCTTTTCTCCTCACATAAGAGCAAGAGCAGTAAATGGAACATCTTAACTTGTCATGGTTTTATGATTTTTGTTATCGGTATTCCACATCATAACATCAAGTAGTACTCTGGGAGTTAAAGAGTTAATGCTCAAGTTCCATGGATCGCAGATATTTCCAGGTACCTGGTTCCCAGAAGAGAAGAACTACATACCCCAGAGGACTTTGCATTGTTCTGTTACAGTTTTCTGTTCAGAGAGAAAGATAAAACTGATAGTAGATCACGAGACGCTCTCTCTCTTCCCCTTCTGCTCATCTCCACAGCATCTTGCCTTCAGCATTAGAGTAAGGCCTTTGGTTTTTGGACACTCTCTCATTTTATTTATTTTAGTTCCCAGGACAGCTGGAAATACTTTAAGGAAGTTATTTTAAAGGTGCAGGAGCTGACCATCCCCATGTCACGGAAGACGAGTCGTCAGGGTAGAAGATTGGTCTGGCTGAACAGAGAGTCTTAATCTGGAACTCAAGAACAAAAGGAAAGTTTATGGTCTTTGGAAGAGGGGACAAGCAACTTATGAGAATTTCAAGTACATAGTGAAGCTGTGCAGGGAGAAAATTAGAAAAGCCAAAGCCCAGCTAGAACTGAACTTGGCTGCTAAGGTGAAGAACAACAATAAATATTTCTATAAATACATCAACAGTAAAAGGATCAGGATAAGGCTGAGGTACTTAATGCCTTCTTCGCCTCTGTCTTTAATAGTAAGACTAGTTGCACCCTGGGCACACAGCCCCTTGAGCTGGCAGATGGGGAACAGAATAGGCCATGTACAGTCCATGATGAGATGGTTTTGGACCTGTTCTGAAAGCTGGACACTCACAAGTCCATGGGCCCAGATGGATTGCACCCTAGAGCACTGAGGGAGTTGGTGGATGTGGTTGCCAGGCCACTCTGCATCATCTTTTGACAGTCCTGGTTAACAGGGAATGTCCCGGTTGACTGGAGACTAGCAAACATGATTCCCATCTTCAAGAAGGGCCGGAAAGGTGATCCTGGTAGCTATAGATGTATCAGTGTTACCTCGGTGCCAGGAAAGGTTATGGAACGGATAATCTCAGGATACATCGTGGATCAGTTAAAGGTCAACCTGGGGATCAGGCCCAGTCAGCATGGGTTTATGAACGGTAGATCCTGTTTGACAAACCTGATTTAACAAGGCGACCTGCTTAGTGGATTAAGGTAAGGCTGATGATGTGGTCTACCTGGACTTCAGTAAGGCCTTTGACACTGTCTGCCACAGCATCCTTGTGGAGAAGCTGGCTGCCCATTGTTTGGATGGGCATACGCTCTGCTGGGTGAAACACTGGCTGGATGGCCGAGCCCAGAGAGTTGTGGTCAATGGAGTTAAATCCAGTTGGTGGCCAGTCACGAGTGGTGTCCCCCAGGGCTCGGTGTTGAGGCCTCTTCTATTCAACACCTTTATCAATGATCTTGATGAGGGGATTGAGTGCACCCTCAGTAAGTTTGCAGACAACACCAAGTTGGGAGGGCGTGTTGATCTGCCAGAGGGTAGAAAGGCTTTACAGAGGGATCTGGACAGACTGGATCAATGGGCCAAGGTAAACCGTATGAGTTTCAATAGGGCCAAGTGTCCAGTCCTGCACTTTGGTCACTACAACCCCAGGCAACCCTACAGGTTTGGGGAGGAGTAGCTGGAAAGCTACCTGACGGAAAGGGACCTTGGTGCGCTGATGGACAGTCGGCTGAATATGAGCCAGCAGTGTGCCGAGGTGACCAAGAAGGCCAATGGCATCCTGGCTTGTATCAGGAATGGTGTGGTGAGCAGAACTAGGAAAGTAATCCTGCCCCTTTATTCAGCATTGGTGAGGTCCCACCTCCAGTACTGTGTTCAGTTTTGGGCGCCTCAGTACAGAAAGGACATTGAGGTGGTGGAGCAGGTCCAAAGAAGGGCAACAAGGCTGGTGAAGGGCTTGGAGAATATGCCCTACAAGGAGAGACTAAAGGAACTGGGGCTATTTAGTCTGGGGAAGAGGAGGCTGAGGGGAGACCTTATTGCTCTCTTCAAATACCTGAAAGGTGATTGTAATGAGAGCGGGGCTGGTGTCTTCTCACTGGTGACAGGTGACAGGACAAGGGGAAATGGCCTCAAGTTGCATCAGGGGAGGTTTAGGTTGGATATCAGGAAAAACTTCTTTACAGAAAGGGTTGTTAAGCACTGGAACAGGCTCCCCAGAGAGGTGGTTGAGTCACCATCCCTAAATGTGTTTAAAAACAGTTTGGATGTGGTGCTCGGGGACATGATTTAGTGGTGGGTTGTTAGAGTTAGGGTAGTATGGTTGGGTTGCGGTAGGACTTGATGATCTTGAAGGTCCTTTCCAACCTGAACAATTCTATGATTCTATGATTCTATGATTTATTAGCTTAAATCCCAATTATATTGTATTATATTGTATTATGTTGTATTATATTGTATTATATTGTGTTATCTGGTATTCTGATATCTTATTTAGTAAATTAGTTTGTTTCTCCTCAGATCATTGCCGCTGCTTTGTTTTAGGCCCATCTCCCTACCTTTTTCCTCTTTTCCCCTTTTTCCCTTTCCCGAGGCGGGTGTCCTTGGGTCCACTTGCCTCATTAGTCATGGAACCAGGCCAAACCAGCCTGTAAACTGTTGACATAACTGTTTACAACTGACTCCAAAAAGTTAAAAATCAAGATGTTTCAAACACATTTCACCTGAACATATTTTTGTCCTGAGGCTGTGCCTTTATATTTTCCTGAGATAATACTAATATTCTATGTAAAATGTGTAGATTATTTTGTAAGTAAAATATGGAAGGCCAGTTCACAAGGCCTTAAAAATCCATGTACAGTAGAAAGAACTACCTAGGACAACAGTTTTTATTTTATTTTTGAAACATCCCAAATTTCTGAAACAGCTTGCTTTCTGATTTAGAAAATACAAATGATTTGATCCCTTCAACTGAATATTTCCTCAAGCGGATATCTTATATTGAAATCCTTAGACATGATGCTAAGATGAAAGCCTAAGCAGTATTTTCAACTTGAGGCCTAAGGGATGTCTCTGGAAACAGAACCTTTTCATCACAATGGAAATAAAAAATCTAATTAGGCCAAACTAATTTAAGAAGCGTAGGAGAACTTTGGAAAGAGAGGATTTTCAGATTATTATTTTTAATAATTATTCATTAATAGTTGATGATAGTTCTTTGAAACACAGATTGTATTGTTTGCACACGCTTAAGTTCAATTCCTCTTCAAAAATCTTTTTGCACATTTGACATGAAACTAGGTTTTTGTACATTAGTGCAAGTACCTGCTCTGGTGAGATATGAGCTCTAAAACTCTGAAAACGGATGGAATTTGGATTTCTGTTTATATTACAGCCTTGCAGTTGTTATAATCTATTAGTGATCACCTGTGTTAACACAATGGGAGTTCCATAACTGCAGTGTCCGCCACATATAAAGTGGAACTTATGCTGAATAATTTGATAACTACACTTCTTGCTGGCATAGCCCCTAAAGGATCTCATCTTGCGCACTTGGTCCAAGTAGGCATTCTTGCTTTCTTAGTAGGGTGCTGTTGGTACATATACTCATGGAGCTGAGTTATGCATATTTTCCCTTTTAGAAGATGCTTGGAGGAAACATCAGTTTTAGAAAATGTTGGAAGCGATCAATGAAAACTGGTAGCTAAAAAGGATTTTGTTTTGATACTGTCCATTTTAATACTATATGTAATTGCTTTAAGCATTTAGCATCATCAATCCTTTTTCATTATACATAGTAAGTAAAATGTTAAAGTTCTCACCATGTTCTGATTTTGTCTCCTGTTTATTGAGTTAGAAATAAACCTTGATGCTTATTGTATAGAAACTCTTGAGTCACAGCCTGAATCGCTGATTGAGCACCTGGAGGAAAGACCCAGACATCCCTGGGAGCACAAGTGAAGGCAATTCACTGTGTGACCGGAAGAGGTGGAGTCAGGCTCCACCCCGCTTAGGCCTCATTTAAGGGCTGACCACCACTGAGAAAAGATCTCTTTCTAGAGATCCCTCTGTGGTGGAGGTTTTCCCTCTGAACCTAGATCTTTGGACATAGGTGAGCGATCTTTTTCCCTTCCTTTGTAGCATCATTCTGTTGTGTTGGTCCTTCTATCTTTATGCCTTTTTGGAATGCCTTTTCCATCATGTTGGTCTTTCTGATTGTTGCACTTATCAAAGAGAGCTATCTCTAGATTTTTTAGTAAATTAACATTATGTTAATCTAGACCTTCAGATCTGACAGGTTCTACTTGGTAAAAGTAAGGAAATATAGGTAAGGGGGAAAAAATAAAGTACTTGTCTTCCTACTGTTGTCTGCTTACCCAGCAGTTTTGGACTTAAACTGGCTTAACGCTTCAATCTTCCTTGTTTTTTGTCTAGGCTGTTGGTAGGAGTTAAACTCAAGCAACATTGAATTAAATACTTCATATTTTTGTGTATAGAAATGTGAAAATATCTGCTGATGTAGTTTGTTGCCAGAACATGCTATGCAAATCGCAGAATAAGCTTACTTTTTGATGTTTAATAACTGCTATATAGTTTATTCGTCTTGTTTTATAACAAAAGTAAGCCTATTATATAATTATAGTAGGACCTGTTATAGTCTTTCTCTTGGGGGAAAAATAATTAAGATAATTGATATATTTTCTGTATATTCCTCTTGATTATTTTTAGATAATGTGCACAGATAATTAAATGCAACAATTCTACATCAAGCTTTCTGGATCTCAAATTGCTGTCATTTTGAGCCAGAACCTTTTGCTGTGGTGGTGTTTTTTAATTCCTTTTAAAATATAAGGATTTTATTACTAGAAATATTTGTAAGAAGAAAAATGTTTATTTCTTGTAAAAGATTACAGAACAAAACAGAAACAAGTTATTGGAAATGAAGGTGCTCATTATATTTTAATAACCCTTTCAATAAGTCCAATAACTGTCAGAAGACTGTACAAGTGCCCTTTCTTGTTGTACCTTTCCTCCTCCCTGTCTCCCGTTTCTGGGAACTGAGAATCACAAATTAAAACCACTGGTTTCACAGATGAGTGAAAGTATTGATTTGAGGAACTTTGATTATGTTGTCCACAGTTCTTTCAAAGATATGGTGTAAAACTGGGTTCATCAGTACCTGAATAGAGGAAAGGCCTGAGTTACAGAAGCAGTAAAACCAACTCAACACCCTTAAGAAATGCAACCAAAAGTACTGTCTGTAGTTTTTGAATCATATAATTTCCATGAGATTGGCAAGTCCTGCTTTTTTCTTCAAAATGTTGTCATTGCTTATTTACTTAATGTATTTGTTTATGGGAAGGAAAACAGATTGCAAGATGAGATTTGCCTCACAAAAAAAGTTGACTACTAAAAATAAATAAAACTCTAGAAATTCTTTCACTAGGATCAGTGAACTATGTGCATCCAGTGGAGCTGATCATAAGGTTCTACAACTACCATTGCATTATTTTCTAGAGTAAAATGGAATAATTATTACAGAACTTACAGGGTTTATAAAAAAAGAAACTCCTCTGTGACAAGAGGAAAAATGTATTATTTGACACTTATAAATGGGTAAGATTCTTTAATAAATGTCTTAAATCATCCTAGGTATCCCATGCAGATGCTTTCACATCTATTTTGTTACAGACTGCAGTAGAATATGTATAAACTGCCCTTGTGGCAATAATGTTGAGGGCAAGGGGAATTAAAGCATTATTTAGGAAATACAATTTAAAAAAAAAATTAGTAACCAAAAACTTAGTAGTACTCATTTAAAATCTAAATATACTTACTGTGAGTTGTTTAAGTATCTGCCAAATATTCTTCTTTGTGAGGATGCTACGGAAACTCTTCAGTGCTTTTTGCGTGACTTGAGCTGCAGTAACAAGATTCATGTAACAGAACTTTCCTGCTTCTATAATACCCTTAGAAGGCATTTCAGGAGTTCATTCATATATTTATTTTTGACTACACAAAGAGCTGTTTACTTAAAATTAAGCAGAGATCCTTCATGAGACTCATATTCAAGGAATAAGCCATCAACAATTGCAACTGAAGTAAAATGATATCAGAAGATAAAGCCATACGGCGAGTCAATTTTCAGCTTGAGATTTCTTTCATGGAAAAATACTGTAAGGAAATGAGATATGATGTGCCTATTATATGGTGCTGAAATATTGCTCAGTATTTTTGAGCATCCAGACCTATCATTAACTTAATCTTCTATATAAATCTGCCTATTATATGGAGAACAAATCTAGATGTGTATCTTTTATTGCTCAACTATAAATGAAAAAAATTATGTGGACAAAAGTAATCTAAGATCAAAACAAAAAAGCAAATACTTCACCAAACATGTATATATTTATATACTCACTAGACTTTAAGTTATAAGTAGTCTCTACTCTATGTAGATTTTTCACAATGACATATTTTTCTGTAGCATTTTTATTTATTAGTTGTTTATCTTATGCATGGTATATTTTTCCCAAATGAATTTTAATTTAATTATTCTTTGTTGTTGACAAGTGAAGAAAATCTCAGTGACAGTAAATCACAGAACAAAGAGCCTATAATTTATAATGCGTGTGATAATTCCTAGAAAATGTGGCAATGCATGATATTAACTGGAGTGATTAAACTATGTAAGGAAGCTGAGACCAGAAGAAAATCTAGTCTTCTGGTAATGTGAATAGATGGAAAACTGTAATATAATTACACCCTGGAATCCCTTAAGTCATGATAAAAATATCAACTGTCTAGGACAGTTGGGGTAGTAAGATAATTATGGGAACTCATAGAATGTTTTTGTTATCCTGCTCTTGCAGGGTCCTTTTGTGATGCATTGAAACCTTTTTTTTTTGCAGTTACTCATTCTTGGTAACTCTGATATCCTTCCCGAAAAATGCATGTATACATTAAATATTTAATCTAGCCTCTTTTTCACTACAGAGGTCTCCCTGAGTTTGGGTCACTAACAAAAATTAACCTCTATGTGAAGATGTTCCCATATAAATTTGTCTATTCCTGCCAAGAATGTCTCTACTAAAACAGATTTATTTAAATGCACAAGAGCCTTTGAAATCAAACCAAAACAACAGCCCCAACAACCAGTCATAGAAACAATCCCTTCTCAGAACTCTAGAAAATAATTCAAGCAGGAATACTGCGTACTGTATAAGCTTGGATGATTACTGCAAGTAAGTGCAGAAATGACTTAGTTATACTCAGGGGGAGAAAAAACAAGGAAAAATTGTCCATTTATATGGACTTCCATTCAGGTACTTCAGAAAGATTAGAAGAAAATTAGCTATATATGTTCTTAAATACTGCTTGTCTATCACGCTGACTCATAGTTCCCAACACTACGTAACATGAAACTTTTTATATTTGTTTCTTACTTCTCTCATTTTCTTCTAACTTATATTTCTTAATCACCTTAGAATAAGTTTCTTCACATCTATAGTGTATTCATCTTTTTGATTCAGTATTTTTATTTCCAGGGCAAGGAATGGAGGGAAATGGGTAATAGGGTTTTTAAGACATATGGACATGTCTTCTCTCTGCTTCTGCATTCAGTATTCCCTAAAGCCTATGAACAGATTTGCATTCAAATTCCAGAGATGAGAAACAGTTTGCAGCTCAAAGCAAGTGACTAAATTTCTGGGAGAGCCCAGAGTTAGTTCCCATTTTGGTCTAAAATAAAAAAGCACAAATAACCATAAGAATAAAAACGTTGTCTGGTTGCTTTGTAAGTTATTTCCTTAGTTCTTTACTTTAAAATACGGTAATATAATCTGTTTCCTTTCATATTTTCCTTTCTTAAAAAAAAAAAGGTGGAGAAACAACTTGTTTTTATTTTTTTAGTATTACTCTTACCTGACTTCAAGGCCTGCTACAACAGCTTCTTGCTTGAACTCCTTAACCAGTGTGAATATTACAATCTTGCAATTAGCATCCATGTAGTGTATAGAAACATGCTTTTCAGCTCTCTGGTAAAAGAAACAAGGCTTTGGATATTAATATGTAACTTAAAATATTCTTCTGATGCAGTAAGAAAGTATATATATAAAATTTATTAACTGTCTAATTATTCTATTTACATGTCACTGTTTTTTATTGGTAGGCTGACTATTCCCACAGACAAAACTGCACATGGGTATGGGCAGAATCACTCATTTAAATGATCAGTTTTCCTAAATAATACAGTCTCTCTTCACTGGTTGATCAGCTCTAACAATAGAGCAAAAATTCAATTAAGAACAGTCTGGAGAGAAGATGCTTAAAGTTCATTAATTTTCTTTGTAGCTTTATTTATTTGCCTGAGCTACAGTGGAGAGGACAAGCTGTTACTGTTAGGGAAATAAACAAAACACTTTTTATTTTCTCTTTAACTTTTATGACTTAATTTTCAAAATATGGGGAAACTGAAAAGAAACCAAATACAAACAAACAAATAAAACAACACAACGGAACCAAAGTTCCCTTCATCACTTTTTTCCAGTTGAAAGATTGTTCTACAGGAAATTATTCAGTAGAAAGATAAATCCCTTTAAGCAAAATGATAACAAAGAAGAAAAAATAAACCCAACCCCAAAACCACCAACAAATCCACAATTTCTGGTAGAAGCCAAAGAGAATATCCCTTATGGCAAGGTTAGTAAGTCTTTAGTTGTCTGTAATGTGAAACATCATTGAAGTGGCTTTATCAGTGGATGGAGAATGTACTTCAACAGTGATCTGGTAGAGAGGAATGTGCTGCAAAACCTCGTAACTGTTCTTGATTCCCTGTAAGAAGTAACTTTTGTAATTATATGCCCAAATATAAATTTGGAGGGATTCTAAGAAGAGTATGTTCTGTGGCAGCTCATCATGAGTCATACACAACAAAGACTTTCGAACATTCTAGATACAGCAATAGCTGAATGAGAAGATAAAGTAACTGTAAAGTCATGAGGCTGGGTAGGTTTAGTAGGCAGAATTGACTTTTATTTTTCTCATTGTATTCTGAATTAGTTTATTCTGCTTGCTTGTATAAGTAATATATTTGCTTATGATCTGTGTGTCCATCTCAGAAGCCTATTCAGTCACAAATTGATTCAGGATACCTTAAACTCTGTATTTAAGCAAATTGGTAAGAGCTGAATGGATTTATTTTATTTTTTAAATTCCAACTCTATGATACCAAATAGAATAAAAATCTCTTGCAGTAGTGCTTTGTTTCTAGGACTTTGATTTTAATGTATCCTCCATATAGAGACTATGCTTCATTATAAGGGGAATGAAGTCAAGAGCTGTGTAGAAAGCTGAACTTCAACAGCATTGTAAATCAGGTACAAATGCTTATCTGACTAAATATAAGCACAGGAAGATTCTTCTAAAATTTTATTTCCCACCTTCCAAAACCTTATGTTATGTTTATATATGAATATTTCTATAGTACCAAGATCACCCAGTTCGTGGTTGCGGCCCTTATATCTAAAACAATTAATCTTACATCACACGCCACAAACATGTCTTGGTAGGAGTCTATACCAAAACTGAATAATCTGTATGCTTCATGTTACCTCTGGAACTCTATATAATTAGAAACCTTCAATAAAAAAGGTTAATATAGGAAAGTTTTTCTTACCTTGAGAATGATGAGTGTTTGAGCACTGGAAATGCTAGGGTTTTTAAGGCCTTTTCTTGATTTTGTTTTTAAAGGATAACTGATGTTGATTCAGAATATGCTCTCTATCCACATTTCTGCTGTTTTATATACTGCAAAGACATATTATTACATGTTCTTTTAAAATGCTTTTCTTCTTAGATTAGTGTTGTATTTCCTTGACATTTCAACCTAAGAATTTCTTAAAATTCTTAAAATTAGGGTGAAGTAAAGGCTTCCACAGTGTAGTTCAGTGTCAGATATCATGTTAGGATTTCATAAACAAGTATATTTCTGTATGTATAATGAATAATCCAGTCTTACATTTGAGTTGTAAGAAAGAAGTTCACCAATTCAAGGTTATTCTACATTACTTCCTTGCCAGTGAAGGACAAAATGGTTTTATTTGTTATTAATGGATGCAACACTTTTAGTCTTATCAGTGAATAATAAAAGGCTGTAGTAGACCTCCAGAGGAGGTACAGTGTAAACTGGGTATAAAAAATACTTCTGCAATGTGAACAAATTCCTTTCATAAAACCACACATCAGAAAGTAGACAATTGCTTCTGTACTAGATTAGCATGGATCCATATTTGACATAAACTAATTGATAAATTTCAGTTTAATTGACATCAGACAACAGACACAGAGTGCCTTTCTGGAAACTGCTAGTTGTTTTATATCCAAATGACCTTTGGTCTCAAAGTGGTTCTGCAAATATGATGTGAATTTATTATGGTATTCAGCATTCATTCAAAGAGACACAGTGAACAATAAAGGCAAAGAAATAAGGGTATCCATCATCTCCACACAGGCAAGGAAAAAATCTGCAACCCAATTCTGTAACTTGTACTTCATTACTGTTTTGGTTTGCAAATTCTTTATGTGAAGTATATTTTAAAATAATCTCATGATTTTGAACTAACAAAGTGGGTCCATGCAAATCGTATTCCTGTGTCAGCTTTTCAAGTCTTACTAGAATTAGGAGAGTGTACAATCTGAAAGAAATCCCTCATTCCTTCCCTGCTCCTGCCCTCAAAAATGTACTCTTCAAAAATCCATATGTATTCCACACTTATGAAACTGATTACTGTTCTTATACTTGGTTTTTTCTCTAATAAATTTGTTTATGATTTTGTCCCTGGTTGCTGAAAATACTTATGCTCAGATTCACACAAGCTTAGCCATGGACTTAAGTTGAAATTCCTGAGTGACTGTATGCCATCCAAGAAAGTGGCACGAAAGCTAGGGGAATAAGTAAAGTTTGTTTCTTCCTAACTGTGAAATTGATTTGTTTACAATTCTCTGTTCTCATAAGATTTACCATGGGGGGGAAAAAAGTAATGGAATTAGAATATAGGTTTTTCTGATGTAGTTCTCACTAAGAAACCATGAAACTCTACCTTCATATATCTTCTATAGTTCCTTTTTCCCCGGCTGGGTCTGCTTATCTCAAAGCAGTTGAGCTTTATCTAGCTCCTGGCCATATTTCTTCTTTTTTCGGTGGCTTGTTTTTTTTGGCTTAGCAAGCATCTGCTGGCTCGCTGCTGATGACTACTTAATAGGCAGACCACAAGAAGAGTTTAAAAAAAAAACTGAAATAACTAATTTGACAGTGTATGTGTTCTCATTTTATGGGGCTTATAGAAGAGAACCTAACAAAATGTACACAGTACCATTATTTCTTATCTGAAATTGGTGGCTGTAACTTAAAGCTTACCAGTCAACCATTTACAGACAAGTCCACTCACAAAAACTAATGGGAGTTAGCTTGGGATGCCCATTCTAAAATCGGAGAGACTAATTTTTGTATGCGTCTTCAGTCATTGCTTTTGCCATTTACCCCATTTTAGGACTATGATTCTTTCACTGTTGAATGTCTATGCAATAATGTATGAATTGTTGTGTATTAGCAGATTACTTCATCATATGTATTAAGTGATTCTTATGTGTAATTCCTTTGGCAACCATTGCACAACATGTTTGAATAATTGTCTGTAAGGTTTAAGGACAGCTGATGTTTTGCCTCCAAAAGATTTAAATAACATAACCTAATTCTCAGCAAAAAATCTATTGATGATGAAACATTAATAGAGCAATGCAAATGCATTACAGCTATGGAGCTAAACATTGATTCGTTCAGTTTATGTACAAGAAGTGTAAGAAATGGAGCTTGAAAATGTTAACAGAATCTCAGCTTTCAATCTTTTAGAATCCTGATATCAACCATGATATTCTCCATATTCTCCTTAACTTGAGAAGGATATTATGTAGGCTTTTTGCTGTTGTTGAAATAGAACGCTTATTTCAGGATTGCTCTTCTGTATTTTTCCTTCTCTTTGAACAAATAATTTTACAAATACAGCAAATAGAACTTGGGGGTATCTCAGAAAATATTCTTGTTCTTCCCCAACTCTAAAGCAGGCCCTCAGACCTTCCATGTTTTTGTGTTTCTTCTAGTGTTTCTAGTTAATGTGTCTATCTAATACGTAACATAGCTCAATTAGGAGACATAGATGACTGTACACTCAGACTGTCCAAGAAAAGTCACTCAGCTGGATCAGGGTTATAATGAAGGTAGTCATGCAGAATCTGAAGGAAATATCTTATCTTTGTGTGCCACAATGAAGAACAGTAGAAGTAACATCTATTTTACGATCATTTTCTACTCATTTTCAGATTTATTATGCTGTTCTTCCCCAAAGTCCAACCTTTTTGTCTTCTCTCCCCTTCCAGAAGCTGTGGTCTGTGTTGTTTTGTAGTTGTTCTCACTCAGATTGCATTGCATTCTTTTTACTATCTAGGCATCAGTCTTGAAGAACTTCCTTCAGTTTTTTAGTCACTTTTTACATTAACAATTTATCAATAAAATCTAAGATATTTCTGGGCTGTACTGTATTCCCCTTCTTGCTAAAGTCTTCCTTATTCCTTATTTTGTGTGTTTTAAATAATTTGGTAATTTCTCACAATTGTTTTTAAATCACAGCCTACAGCTTAGTAGGTTTCATGTAGACAATTTTCAGTCTATTTACCTGCATTGAACCATGGAGCAAATATACATCTTTTATTTTTAATGGAACTATTTTTCCCCTTCCTGTCCTACATGAACAAGTTCTGCCCTTTAAAATTAATAATTTAATCATGTCTGTATCCTGATAAATCTGTTTGGAAAATTAAGTAGTAGTTTTGATCACAAATTTACTTCTGATTATTCCCAAACTTGTTTTTCATTTATATACAAATACATAACATTTAAACAAGTTAATTCACCATGGTGCTTCATATTCTTATCACAAATGATCATGTCTCCTTATTTTGAAATCATTATATAGATATTTTTTGTGAGCTTTTCTCACCTGCTTTTCTCATGATTACACCAAATTTGTCTGAAGAGGCTCTTTCTCCTCTCTGTGAGATAGCATCCCTGTTGTCTTACAGTTCTCCTTGGAACCTAATTTGAAGATGTAAATCAAAATAAAGCCCACTTGCTGACACAGCTACACCCAGTGATACTTGAATTTGCAAGACATGTCAGTTGTCTTCTCCATCCTTGGGGCTTTGCCTGAGGTGCTTCTGGACTTTCTC
This sequence comes from Numida meleagris, assembly GCF_002078875.1. Classification (NCBI taxonomy): domain Eukaryota; kingdom Metazoa; phylum Chordata; class Aves; order Galliformes; family Numididae; genus Numida; species Numida meleagris. Next base: position 99,684,178 of record NC_034409.1, on the reverse strand, counting down.
ATAAGCCTTGCAGTTGCTTTTCTCTGCTTACTATTCCTCATGGTACCATTTATTTATTTTTGCCAGGTGAAGGAGCAGAATCTGTCCAATGCGCAAAATAATACTGAGTCCTTCTGTTGCATGTCCATAGTATAAATACTATAAATATTAGTTGAATTGGAAGAATGTCCCTTCATTCCTATTTTGGGTATGGTGCCCCAAACATCATACGCTTCCCTTTTGAAGGGATTACTCAGTCTGAAGGCTTTTAAAGGGAATGTCTCCTCTTCTGAAATAGCTTAGCCACACATATTCATTGGAACTTTATTTGTGAAATCTGATGGTAATCAAATACCCTGTTATATACATAGTTTGTTTTGGGAAAGGCTGGTTTCTCATTTGTACTGCAAGATTTTCCAGGTGCCTCCTCATAAAACAACATGTCAGTGAATCTTTATCTTTTCAACCTTCTCACCAGGTCATCCACTGTCTCCCACAGTACCTTCATCAGTCTTCAGGGAATTTCCTCAGTAGGCAGCCAGCTGACCAGAAAGAATACATACCTTTTCCCCTTCATGGCCCTTCTAGCAGAGGAATACTAATCATAGTCCATGGAAATGTAGCCTAAATGTTGAGCCCATGCTGGAGCAGAAAGTGTATAGCAGAAAGAGAAACAATTGCATAGTGACCTTAACTGTCCCCCATTGTCCGCTGCAACTTTCAAATGAGGCAGGCAGATAAGGCAGATGTGAAGGAGGAAAAAAAGTAAGAAAAATCAGGGAAATAAGATTTGGATAATGTTATTTCAGTGTTTATCATCTTGTCACTATTCAAATTCATTTTAATTGGCAATAAATCACATTATTTTTCCCCAAGGCAAACCGTTTAGGTCCACAATTATAATTGGTAAGCATTTTCTCTGTCTTTATCTCACCCTGTGAGCCTCTCATCTTATTTTCTCCTCCGGTCCCACTGAAGAGAGGGAGTTACTGAGCAACTGGATGGGCATTTGACTGTTTGCCAAAGTTATCTCACTGTAGTGTCATCTGTATTTTCAGTAGAAAATCCTAATTCATTATTATAACTCTGTTTTATAGAGCTCTTCTGGGTTACTACTTAGTTGCCATGTTATTTTAATAAACTGTTTGCACATCTCACATGGATGAGATGATATCTCAATATATGGAAGCTTACATATTGAAGCTTTTTAATGGACAAGAAGATTAGGTCAGTTAGTCCACTTTTGTCTTTGTATGTACTTTCTAGTCCTTTTGTGGACTGAAAGGGAAGGAGGTTAGCCTTCCACCTGTTCATGGCTGTTAGTCTTGCTGTCATGTTTTCTTTAGAGATGGAGGTAAAAGTTTCCTATGTATCACACCTGAGCAATATTTCAGGCCAAAGAGTAATTCTTAGGTGAAATAAAATACAAATCAAATGTTAATAAGATAAAAGATATTTCAAATTTACCAGATTAATATTCAGTACATGATAACAAAACTAAATGTTCATCTTGATTCCATCTTGGGCAGTTTTTCTTCCTTTTTTTTTTGCAATTTTAGATATTGCCCTTACAGGAAATAAGAAAAATAAATCATTTCCTTTTAAGGCATTTATTTTCATTTTTAATGGAAGTATGAGTACCATCTTAAATCCTGTTGATTATCCTTCATTTGCAGATCACTTTCAATACCTTATCCTAGCAACAGATTCATGTGTGTCAATGGTTCTGGGCCAGTTTGGCCCAATTCTGGGACTAATGGGGCAAAGGGACCCACAAACCAGCCCTGGAAGAGGGGGAGAGAAAAAAGGGGGGAAAAACAAAACAGCAGCAGCAAGCTAAGGGAGAAAACTGATTTACTAAATGTGATAGTGGAATGCGAAATAACATATTACAATATAATTGGAATTGAAGCTAACAAATCAAATAAATGAGAGAGAGTGTCCAAAACTGAAGGCCTTACTAATCCTGAAGGCAAGATGGCTAGGGAGCCCACACTGCAGAGACAAGCAGTAAAAGAAGGGGACTGTCTCATGACTTGCAAGCATTTTTATCTTTCCCTCTAAATGGATAACAGAAATGGAACAGTGAGGGTCTTCTGGGATATGTAGCTCTTCTCTTCTGAGAACCAGGTACCCAGAAATATCAACAATCTACAGAACTAGAGCATTAACTCTTTAATTCCCAGTGCACTACATGTTATGATGTGAATTGAAAAAGTTCTTCAGCGAGGCACTTTCTATGCAGAGACTTGGGACTGGATTTGGCAGTTTAGTGGTTTCTGCCAGAATAATTGGGAAGAATTGCAATTGGAGTTGTTCCCCTGCTAAGCTCCACTACCTAATTTCCTTTTGTGTCTCGCTTCATCTTAAGTGAACTACTGCTAAAGTCTGATTCCTTCCTTCCAGAGTGATGTTGCAGGCTAGAAAGATCATGTTACAGTGTGAGATGCAGGTTACTGTGAAGCTTCTCTTTCACAGAGTAGGTTTTCTTTCTTGGCAGAAATAAATTCATCTTCCTTAGGTAAGAAAAGAGTAAAGGGGATAAATGGCTGCAAGAAATGTAAATGTATTTAAGCAATGAAAATGTCTAGCTAGGTGATACATAGGAATATATAATTTACATTGGCCAGTCATTGGACAAAATATAAAGATGAAAGAAGGAACTGAAATCTATGTCTAATTTTGTTAATACACTGCAAAGGAACATGAAGAAACACTTGAGTTGTTTTCTTTTTATATTAGCTTGCTTAAATGACTTATTTTTTTTCAGCTAGCTTTAAATACTCTATTTATCCGAAACAGGTACAAATGTGAGCAGAGAAAGGTCTTAGAGTAAGGTAGCTTTTTACGGAAATCCTACTAATTAACCATATATGAAGTTTATGATGACATCGCTCCCAGTATCTGTCCAGCGCAATCCCATGAGAAGTCCAAGGAGTGATACTGATCTACAACAAAGGATCTAATTAGCTTTACTGCAGTAGTCAGGAATAAAAAGAAAAACATTCAGTCTTATTCTAACATTTTGTCACAATATTTTTTTCAAAAACAGGAAATGTAAAAAGCAGCAGAATGAGAAAAATATGTTTACTGTTAACTATAACATGTCTGGATTCATGTTTTCTTTTAAAATACAGCTTAACAAAAAGAAAACACAAAAATTGAATACAACTGAAAATGTGAAATACAGTCAGTAAGACAGAAATGCAGGACTTTGTTTCTCCTGCATCATTAGCATACAGCAAGCTGATACTTTATAACATGCAATTGTATAGGACTGTATTGTAGTTAAGCATGCCAGGAGTTTTTCTAATTTTGTTTAGAGTCCTGACTACTTTGGAAGTACAGTATATTAAACTAACACTAGTGGGAAAATGATAGCTGTTAAAATGCTTCTGAGCAACTTTTCAGCTTTATGTTCTCTAGGAACTTAGAAAAAATTGTACCAAATCATAATTTCAAGGAAAAAAGCATTCATAAATGCAAAGGCAGGTCAGCTTGATTTGGCTCTTTGTGCCTGATTTTTTTCTAAATTAATTTAATGCAGTCCTTAATATAATTTTTTGTGAATGTGCCACAAGGAGGACAAACATGGAATACAGTGCAATTTCCAAATATTTCTTGTTTTCCTATATATATACCAAATAGTTAACAAACTTCCCTATTAAAAATTTTGTCTAAGAAACATTCAATTGAAAATCTTTCAGGTTGTTCAAGTGTATTGTTGTGACATTGCATGATGCTAGTAATTCCATTTTATGCTGACACAGTGTAAATAAAGTTTCTGGTGAAATCTGTTAGTAGGTGCCCAGTATAGCAAAAGATTATGGCAAAGCTGACTGAACTGACTCAATTCATAATTTAGTTTACATATCGTTGATTTTGTAAGTTAAAGGATATATCCTTGAGTGAATTTTTAAATATTTATCTGGTCATTCCTTTATATCTATCATTTATTTGTGTGATTAAATATTACTACAAACATACTAGCAAAAAATGACTCAACAGATAATGTGGTAATTTAGTGGAAAGTTTTAAAAAATTCTTTAATATACCCGACAAAATATGTGTTCATGTTTCAATACGTAATTCAAGGTTAAAGGATATTTAGCTAATAGATAAGACCAAAAAATGTGCTAATAAAGTGTTTAGGTATTTAGGTGTTTCATTAAAGTGATGTTTCTGCTGCAGTTTGACTGCTTTAAAAGAACATGCTAAAAAAGATTAAGTTTTATCAATAGAGTGTTAACCTGTGATTCTGTTTTTCCTTCTTTTTTAAATTCAAATCTTCTATCAAATTTGTAAAATGTCTGCTCAGAAACAACCTGGCCTATCAAAGTAATGACAGCTAATAGTATTATGATTAAATCCTTTTTCAGCAGGAGTTGAGTATGTTTTGAATGCTACTCCAAATTTAAAATAAGACTATAGAAGGCGTTACGGATTCTTGAGCAAATATTTTGCACAGAACACTCTGGAAGAATAGTCCTTTTCTATCTTGAGAAATACTACATTGGCTTTTATTTTTTATGCCCCAAACAGGGTGCTATCACTAAGTAAGTGGGATTCAAGCTCAGAAATCTTTCCTCAGTTCTTATTTAATTCAGTCTGCTTTGTTACGTATGGGTTGTCTAAAACCCTGTATGTTTTATCAGATTTACATATATGTTTTTAAAAAAAATATTGAAAAAACTGTCGAGGTTTATCAAGAATATATAGACCTTATGTTTAATTGGATGATTTGGAGGTAAATGCACACCTTCTGGCTGATGTTGTGTCCTGTCATAGCAGCCCCAATAGTGCTGTGTTTAGAGTTTGTGACTAAAATGGTGTTGTTACACAAAAAATGTCTGACTCCTCACCCCTGCCCTGATAATGAGTAAGGTCAAAATGGGCAAGACATCGAGAACAGATAAAATACTTTTTTTTTAATTTGCAGGACTTGAAAATACAACTTATTCAAAAGTCTGGAAGCAATTGTCGAGTAAATGTTGAATGTTTTTTTTCCATAGATGCAGATAATTACAGCGGCTACGCTGTTTTCTGCTAGACAATACTATTGCTAATTTGATTTTAATTTTCTATGGGAAAAACAATATTTAGCATATTGTGTTGGACTGAGGAAGGATATCTTCAGCTTGAGAAGTAGCCTGTATAAGAAACTGAGAAAAAAGCTTCAATATTTGAAAAAGAAGCCCTAAAACTACAAAAAATTAGCTTTGGACAGAGGGAGAGAGCAAGGGTGCATAGGTTTTTCAGCATCCTAGGGAAAAAAGACTGTCATCACAAGATATGTCTTGTTAACTTTCAAGAGAAAGTGTGAAGCTCAAGTTGAATATTAATTGTAAATGTTAAGTGTTTACGAACTTGTTTCTGATTGTTGTATTCTTAAATAGGTGTCAAATCATGTCAGATTTGACTGTTGTTGGTATGGGCAGTGACCAAGGGAATCAGGCTAGAACTGTGGTGAATCATGAGTGCCCCTTAGAAGAGGAGGGCTGGAGTATTTGTGAGACATGGAGATAATTCAGAGAACTAGTGCTAGAACTGTAACAATAATGTTTTATTCAAATGCTAGATTCACCTTTTGAAGTTCTGATGCTACTGGCTTATAAACTAGGAGTGATATGATTCATTCTCTTGGATCCATTATTTGAATTTAAACAATTAATTCCTTTGAAATAATAGACTTTATGTTGCTTATTCACGACATTACTGGGCCTCTACTATCATGGTTCTTACTGGGAGATATAGCTGATACTTCAAGTTAAGTTTTTCTCTTCTACTGCTATGACCTTGCTGTAATTTTAGAATGCCTTTTTCAAGACTATTGTAGTCATATCTCCATGCCCCTATAGACCACGGTTCTATTTCCTCACTTCCCTACTGATTGACCTTCACATAATCCTGCTCAGAAGAGATTAGAATTTGCTTGGGGACTTTATTTTGTTATTACTCAGCTTCCTTTATAAAAGAACTCTATTTTATCAGGGATTAATTGTTCAGCACTGATTTCTATCTCAGCTGACTTCTTGTTCTAGATAGTAAGATCCCACTCACTTTGCAGGCTATTCTAGTAATGCGTAAGCGTCAAATGATCTCTTGCTTAATTATTTCCAGATATGCCCTTGTACAAGGTTTGTGCAGTGAATATAATCCAGTACAAACCTTTAGTAAGTGAATGAAGTAAGCTGTTAATGGCATATGTTTTCAATAATCACAGTGAATTTTATTAATTAAAAAAATAATTTGAGACTGCCTCATCGAGGAAGCTTCACATCAAATACAAGATAAAGTATACTATTCTAGAGTGTATATATAGGCAATACCACTTTTTCCATACTTTTTCCCTATGGAATTTAATCTATGTTCATTTTAAATAGTATACAATGGAAAAGATGGTGTCTAACATACATCCATGTTGTATCTGGATGTGCAGAAGGACATGCGTTTGTTCTTTAAGGCTGCTGTTCTCCCAGTAAGCTAGGTTCTTAATAAAGCTGCACTGGGTTTCTTTGCCCTCTCCCAGGGGAATAAATGCTTCAAAATTCCACTTGAGATGGCAGAATTAGTTTATTTCTCAACTCCATAATAATACTACTACTTTAATATGAGAATGGGAACAGAATATTGCTTGCAGAACAAGCAGAACATGTTGCCATTATACTTTATAATTTGCAATAGATAAATTAAAAGAGAAGCTGGGTTTAAGGGTTTAAGTTGATTGATTGCTTATTTCCTTCCCTTCCATTCTGGAAGTAAACTTCATTTCAGAAGAAAATGTCTTCCAGACAGGAAAGCTAAATACCTTCTACTGGAAGTGTCATAAGGAGACTTTTTCAAACCACTAATTTTTTTATTGCTATTGTTTTTACAAAATGCAGCGTTCACCGAAAGACCCAATCTTATGAATTCAATGTTTCCAATGTCTTTTTATCATTACTATGTATTCTTGACCCAGTTATAGGCTTTTGTATAGTACATTGCTATTTTTCCCTTCTTTTTACAGTGCTTGGAATTATTTGGTTTGATATTGCTTGGTTCACATTAGTTTAAGGAAATAGTTTTTCTGTTTTTTCTCTGTATTTGAGGCAGGTAGCTAGATGGCATACTGCTTGTCTCAGTGATTCTTCTGTTTTTCCTCAGTGTCCAGATGTTGCTCTGAATTAAGAAGGTATGTTTTCCCTGGAGATTTTAACCTGTGGTTTGTAAGTCTGCTGTAGTCTCCCTGCATTTCTGTGCTGTGTTTGCTATGTCAGTGATGCTATTATTGTTTTGTCACGCTCATTGGGGTGCAATGTACATTGCTGGTCTGCATTTTAGTTTTTGATTGTTTACTCTGCTGATTAGAAAATAACTTCAGTTAAGGAAATGGTGCTATGTGTAGATGCTGATTATGTGTCACTTGAATTTTCTATTTCACTGAACTTGCTATTTTGAGCAAGATGGCATTAAAAGCAGAATACTCTTCTGTATATTGTGTATTGAAGAAAACTGGCCTACCATTTTTATTTTTATTTTCAGTGAGAACTATTGATGTTTATTAGGATAGAACTATTTTGCTGTTCTCATTGTTCAGTAGGAATATGTACTTCTTTTGCTTCTTTTTCTTTCACTGTTGCGGATTGCTGAAGGTTTCTTACTCAGACTTTCTCATCCAGTCAAATAGAGAGTCAAAAACATGATAGTGATGTGAGGAATAAGTATTTAAAATGTCTTGAAAAAACATGTAACAGATTCAGAAACTCAAAATTCTGTTTCTGTTCATCTAGGAATATATACTGGGTTCTAAATGTTTTGCCTTAAAAAAACCAACCAAACAAAAACATTTAGCCAGGATAAAAAATTATCTTATTTTTAACAGTAGTTGTATTTCCTAAAAAGCTAAAATTGAACCTTGTTTTCTCTGTAAAGGTCGTACGAATAAGTATAGATGAAATGGTGTTAATTTTCTTCATAGCTGCCTATATTTGTGACCAGAACAATGTTGATAACAAACCAGTGTTTTGGCTGGTGCTGCATCATACTTGAGTCATGGCTTTCTGTGTCTCTGTCTCTACAAAGAGAATGCTGAAGAGAGAGATTCCCAAGAAACTGAGAAAAGGAATGAGTTTTGGAACCAATAGTAGAAGGATAAGAAAAAAAGCCCAAAACTTTAATGGGGTTTAAAAAGTATGCAGTCCACAGGGCATCTCTCAGAGCAGTGATGAATTTTCTGTTATATTAATCTTTCAGAGGCAAATAATCATTTGCTTGGTACTTTTTTTTAAAAAATGTGAATTGTCTGACATCAGCCCTTACTGGACATTTTGGTGACCTAAAAACAACAGTGAAAATGAGAATTGTGAAACTAGTGAATTTTAAAAATCTAGATCACTTCTTGCTGACCAATAGCTGTATATTTTTCATAATGAATTATGCTTCCTTTTATGTCCAGGAAAATAACACTTGTTTACTTTGCTTCTGTGGCAAGATCTCGAAAAATATTTAATGCATAGTAGCCACATTAACTTGATAGGAGCAAATTAATTTTACATTCACATATATGCAATGAGTGATAAAATAGAAAGTATTTAACTGCAAAGCCTACTTTCAGACGCTTACATCTATCCTTTTCAAAAGCATTGACATAAACTTTCCTAGCCATAAAGTCCTATCTGCTTGTTAACTTTTTGTCTTGAAATTCATTCTGTATTTTATGTAAAGATGTGGAAAATTACATTCAGTTCTTTTCTAGACAGTTTGTATACAGCAGTTTGAACACACTGCTGAGCCAACAAAATATTACTAATTGAGATAGACCTTAATCATATTGTCTGAGTGATTTCTGAACATAGATTATAAGTAAAATGTCTACTAAAGCATTGTTAAAATGGAAGAGATTCAAAAGGTTCAACACAGCTGAAAGAATTTTAATACGGTAGTGTCAGAGGTAGTTAAAGGAAACTTCAAAATAAACTGTGTAAGGAATTGATGTCTGATTCTGATGGGAGAAAGAAGAAAATCTTTATGTCCAGCAGTAACAGGTTTTAAATGTTTTTCATAGTTACAATAGGAGGACAATTCAGAATATATTATTTTAAATGTATATTTTTTAGTGCAGAAAATAGAAACCACATAAAATGAGCTGTTAAAAAGATTTTTTTAATTATAAAATTCACAATAGGTGAAATTAGAAGAATTTTTATGATCTAAGTATCACAGAAATATTGAAAGCTGAATCCCTGACAGGAGACCACAGATTGACTGAAGTTTTGAATGAGAGAACCTGTGGAGTCTAGAAAACTAGAAAACCGAGAATTAATCCTAGGTGAAGGAACTGAAATTAGGTAGGCAAAATTATTCTGCCTTGTCCTTCCCTGTTCTGCAACTTGCAGTCTGTGATCTAGTTCTGAGAATATGAGAGAGAATCCAGTGTGATACACAGGCATGGATATACAGCAGAAATAGTCAACCTGCGGCAAATAGTGTAGCAGAAAATTGCAGAGGACTGTGGTCCACTGTGCTGAGTCCCTGTATGATGGCAAGTGCTGATCAATGCCAGACACATTTCACATGGTACAACTAGCCTTCTTTCCTACCCATTGATGATTAAAATTAACATCAGCAGAGTTAAAATGCACATAATTATTAATTGATTTGAACATTCAGATGTGTTCATAGATGCTTTTTGCAGTGTTGCTCCAGTTGGATTTATCAGCATCACTAATGCAAAGACAGACTCCACCTTATTCTTACTGCTTCAAATGATATAAGATAAATTACGTAAATCTATGAAGCAGATCTTCCATATATAATCAGATTTTTCAGTTGTTGTTTCCTTTTCTTCCGTAAATGTTAATTAAGATGTGTAAATCAAGCAGGTTAAACAAAACTCATTTAAATACAACTCTTTTGGCCTGAACATTCAATGGGAAACATCAACTGTTTCTCATCTTCGGGAAGCATATTTCCATCAGTAATTTTTTCATACCAACAAGCTGCAATATTTCCTCATTGTTACCATTAATCTGAGACTGTTTAAAATTTATCTCTTCTTCTTTGTTCAATCCCATGTTCTTTAACTTTTAAAATATTTGCACCCCAAGGTTAATCTTTTTTTGACTCAATACAGAATCAAAACTTGTTGCTGAAAAGTTGTAAATTAGTAAGATGTTGTCAACGGTTTATGGGTGTTCGGCCCGGGTCTGTGACAAAGGGGACGGGGGACCCACGGGCCCATGCCCCGGGAAAAGGGGAAAAGGGGAGAAGGGTAAGGAGATGGCCCTGAGAGCAAAGAACAGCGGCAACAATCTGAGGAGAAACAAACTAATTTACTAAATAAAATATCGGAATGCAAAACAACACACTATAATACAATATAATTACAATTTAAGCTGATAAATCCAATACAGAGAGAGAATGTCCCAAAATCAAGGTAGGCCTTACTCTACTACCGACGATAAGATGGCTGGAGAGCGAGGTGCTGCCAAGATGAGAGACGGCGGAACAAGGGACGAGGTCTCGTGATCTGCAAGTTTTTATACTGCAAGCTTTTATCTTTTCCCTCCGGCTGGAAAATGGTAACAGAGGAGCAAAGTGCCGTGGGGAATGTAGTAGTCCTTCTCTTCTGAGAAGAAGGTACATTCACTACATGATGTTATGATGTGGAATACCAATAACCGAAAATCACAAAACCATGACAGATGTCTTTCACTCAGTATGGTTTCAGAAAGAAACAATTGTAACAGACTGGGATATTTGAAGTCTAGGCTAAACCCTCATTCCTTGAGATCAATGCTAATGTATCTGTTGAAACCAGAAATGCATATAACAACAAATTACTACAGTTTTATTATCTACTTATAGCACAGATTCACATTCCTTAAGGTAGGTGAGAAATCTGAAAAGGTTTTTTTAAGACAATGGCTTGTTGAACAAAAGCATGTAATTGCTACTTGGTAGGATGCATATTCCTTAAACCTTAAATATCCTTTTCAGCATCCTTTACAATCTATGTGTTAAAGAAGACCATAACTCTAGGAACGTAATTCTAATTGTTTAGATCCCTGTCTGGTCTTTTTTCCTGAGCTGATGGTAAATGACATGCTTAGAAATTGGTGTGGCACTAAACATACTGCAGAACAGCAATGTCACTCTCTGGTAGATTTTTTTTCCACCGTATTCATTTGCAGAAGTAGTCTCAGCAGCAAACATTGCTTTTCTACTGCAGCATGAGCACAAATTGTGCACCACCTATTGTGTGCATCATTTCTTTATCACACAGAATATGTGCTAGTTTGCCTTTATTTTTTCAGATGCTTGTCCTTGCTTTTAACTAGTTGCTTAAGTTTCCTGGAGGTTTCTTTTTTGCATAATTATCCTTGCACATTGCCTTGTTGACTAAACACTTTATATGTGTAAACCTACACAAAACTTTTTGTGATTCATATGAAAGTTTTAAGTACATACACACATGCACGTACACACATGTATGACATCAATAGACTATGGCAATACATGGAAAAGGAATATATAGATCTGTGTGCATTTATAAATATGTGAGCATATAGATATGTTTGTATATCTATTAATGCATAAATACATTCTGCATATGCAAGGGAAGATGCACATTCCATAGTATATGCAGTAGTAAAATATCAGAGAAGACTCCAAAAAATTGTCTACTGGTACATTCAGAAGTAAGCAGTAAGATGGATGCAGCAAGTGGACAACATTATCTGCAATATTCAAACAACAAACACAGCAATTCTTTGACTACAACAGCATGTAAAAGTAAATGAAATAAGATAGATGAAATGTGAGCATGAGTGCAGCAGTTCCAATTTAGTTAATTAGTCTGTATTCATGCTTCAGTGATACTGCAATTATGCTACCTCATCCTTGTGTAGGCCTATTGTGCAAATGTTGCCATTATGTTCCTAGTAGCATATAAAACAGTTCATGATATGAGCCACCTACAGAGATGTCATTACAATTGTGTCAATTTAACAGTATGTTTCTTAAAATTTATAATTATTTCTCTTCACGGAGAAGCAATTTGTGAACCTATTGCTAGTCTTTTTGAAGTCTACTTGGTAATTTCTTGTGTGTTATATTAAACATCTGCCGCTAAAGGTATGATAATTGTACACCTACTTAAAATGTTTTAAAATAAAATTCAAAGTCGATATGTAACTTATAATAATGCTAGTTTTTGAATTCATTTTTGAATGCAGTTTTTGAATTCTTTTTCAATTTCCAATAAATTGCACTAAATGTTTAGAAATATTAGAGCAAAGAAGCATTAATTAATATATACACTATATAAGTGCTTCAATTTAAGAGATACTTCATAGCAGTTTGTTTTTACTGCAGCAAACCTTATGTGTTTTTCATTCTAGAAAATGGCTTAACACATACTGATTTCAGTGGCAGAAGACTATCTCTGAAAATGCTGGGGGGAAAAAAACACCTTTATCCAAGAAACATATATTTAAAGTTTGTATGTCAAATACATAAGCATTTAACTCTGAGTGAAACATTCATTAAATACTCACTCATGGGGTTGAATGCAGAATGTCTAGATCAAACTGTGTTTCCTAAGGGTGAATTACAGGAGTAATACCAGTTAATAGTTAGTGGCAGTTTTAACACATGTAGCTTAACAAAGCATTTTTCTTACTATGTTGTTCCTACAAAGTAGAAATTAACAGAATTATCATCACATTCTCCATCTCTCAGTTTATCAAGGAACAAGCTATATTTGAGATTGCTTAACTGTTAGTGTTCTTCTTGGCTGGAATAGTCAGTATTTCTTTGGATAACAGGGTCCCTCACAACATCCTTCTCTCCAAATTGGAGAGGTATGGATTTGAAGGATGGACTGTTCAGTGGATTAAGAACTAGTTGGCTGGTCACAGCCAAAGGGTTGTGATTAATGGTTCTGTGTCTGGGTGGAGGCCGGTCATGAATGGTGTCCCCCAAGGCTCAGTCTTGGGACCAGTGCTCTTCAACATCTTTAACAATGAAATAGATGATGGGAATAGAGTGCACCCTCAGCAAGTTTGCAGATGACACCAAGCTGAGTGGTGCAGTTGATACACTGGAAGGAAGGGAAGCCATCCAGAGGGACCTGGACAGGCTGGAGAAGTGGGCCCATGAGAACCTAATGAGATTCAACAAGGCCAAATGCAGGGTGCTGCACTTGGGCCAGGGCAATCCCAGGTATTTATACAAACTGGGGGAAGAACTCCTTGAGAGCAGCCCTGTGGAGAAGGACTTGGGGGTCCTGTTGGATGAGAAGCTGGGCATGAGCCAGCAGTGTGCGCTGGCTGCCCAGAAGGCCAACTATGTTCTGGGCTGCATTAAAAGAGGAGTGGTCAGCAGGGAGAGGGAGGTGGTGATCCCCATTTACTTGGCTCTTGTGAGGCCCCATCTGGAGTACTGTGTCCAGGCCTGGGGCCTCCAGCACAAGAAGGACGTGGAGCTCTTGGAACGAGTTCAGAGGAGGGTGATCAAGATGATCAAAGGGCTGGAGCACCTCTCCTATGAGGAAAGGTTGAGGGAACTGGGCTTGTTTAGTTTGGAGAAGAGAAGGCTCTGGGGAGACCTCATTGTGGCCTTCCAATACTTGAAGGGAGCATATAAACAGTAGGGGGAACGATTGTTCACGAGGGTGGATAGTGATAGGACAAGGGGGAATGGTCTTAAGCTAAGACAGGTGAGATGTAGGTTAGATATTAGGAGGAAGTTTTTCACACAGAGGGTGGTGATGCACTGGAACAGGTTGCCCATGGAGGTTGTGGATGCCCTGTCCCTGGAGATATTGAAGGCCAGGCTGGACATGGCTCTGGGCAGCCTAGTCTAGTGGTTGGCGACCCTGCACTCAGCCGAGGGCTTGAAACTCAATGATCTTTGAGGTCCTTTTCAACCCAGGACATTCTGTGATTCCATGGAGAAAAAAAAAGGCAGTTTTCTGTTAGAGTGGATGCAAAATGTATAAAGGAGTAATGGGTAATCTAAATGAACTGCTAAAATGTTAGTTTAAATTACAGAGTGGCTCACATTTCAAAAGCACAAAAACATCTTTCTGTAGATGTTCATCATCTGGTTTTGTATCTCCATCACAAGTAAGACCTAGTGAACTTCCTTCCAATTAACCTGTTCTTCAACCTGTGCTCTATTCTATTTAGATAGAATTTCAGTTTTCTAATATCTCTGGCTAATTAATCATTTGAGCAGAGCGGTACCTGAATATTTATTCAGGTATTAGAAGCATTTAAATGATCCATGAACATAGGGGTTTTAGTCTATTTTTATCTAGTTAGTTTGAGGAGATATTCTGTTTTAGCTGTTTGTCATTCTTTCAGCTGAGCTGTGAGCACCTGGCAATGTTGTTTTCCAATGAATATCAGAGTGATTTAAGTGCCCCGTAAGAACCAAGACCTGTGATCACGAGGCTACTTCCAGTTGTGTGTCAAAGGCCTCAGCAGCTTCCTCCTCCTGGTCAGGCAGCCTGTAGTACACATCCACAGTGGTGTCACCCATATTAGCCTGCCCCTTAATTCTCACCCATAAGTTCTTAACTTGTTCATCAGTTCTCAATTCATTCATCAGCTTATTGATTCCTTTGGCATGAACTAGGGATTTCTTATCTTGGTATTTTTTTTGTAATGGCTTGAAAAAAAAAAATCAATACTTTTACACTTAAATGAAAATACAAGAATGGAAGAAGAAAATATATGAAACGTGACATGAAAACATTCCAATCATACTTTTCCTGTTTACAACTTGAGAAAGACAAATGTCTGAATATGATTTAGTTTTTGCTAAATGTATCAACAAAAGAGAATAGGCATACCTTCATGTACACATACCTAAATACATTACATTTTAAATATAGATCTTATAGGCAACCAATTTTACCATTTCATTTCATCTAGCTATGTATGAATATTACTAATTAATGTGCTACATTGGTATTTTATTCATTGAAAATGGAATAGATTTCTCTCTTATTTCCAAATGTTTTGTTTAAACTCACTTTCTAGTATCCAAGTAACGAGTAAAGAAATATTTCGCCTAATAATAAAAAAAAAAAATTAGTGTCCTCAGGAGAAAATCACATTCATGTAGTTTCACTTTTGAAGCAGTTTTCATTGATTATCCTTTAAAGGGCAGCTGACATCACACACAGAAAGATTTACCTGCTGAGTGTAGAGTTTTGATTTTGTCTTGATCTTAGCACTCTGCAGCCATTTAGAAGGCCAAGAGAATAGTACTTAAAGGAAATCACACAATCTCATCCATAATAGTAGTTCTTGAGTATTATTTTACTCACATAGTCTTCCCTTATACTTGTTTTTTCCTGTGCTCGAGATCTAAACTTCCACTGTGGAGATGTATGGAAAACTTCATGGGCGGGAAGGGTCAAACAGTTCTTATATGTAATAAATAAAAATAAATTTCCACACACACAGATTTTGGAAGAGTAGTAGCAGAGTAACATGGGGTTTTACCATGTACTAGTCATGCAAGCATTGATTCTAAAACCAAAGCAACTCTACTGTGACCTTATATGCAGCAATATCTTGTGTGGTTATGTATGCGTATTTGGTTAAGAGTATAGGTGTATCTTAAATATATGTATAATGTCAGATCTTTAAACCACTTTAAACCATTCCTCCAAATTCTCTGAAGAATATGTATTATCTGTCATTCTTTGCATTTGGGGTCTGGATTAAGTATTGTATGCATTCACAGAGCTTAAAAAACAGTACACATGGAATTGTTTACTTAGTGATTTAAAAAAAAGTTATTTTCTTATCCCCTGCTTGATTGAGTATTAGTGTATTTTTCTGTTAAAAACAATATCCTGGAAGGTATTGTTTACTTGAGTGTAGCTCTTTATTTACTTCATAAAGAATGAAAGTAATTATTCACTTGAGGAAAAATATCTAGAGATGAAGTCTATAAGAACATCTTTAAATCAATTGTAAATATATTTCTAAAGAATAAATTCTAATGTCTCCATCTATATTTTCTTGATACGTGAATGAGATGATCAAAACATTTCCTTCTAAATTCAAAATCTATTAAGTTTTACAGATATATGTATGTGTTTCTACTGAGTCATGCCAATATATTGCTTAAGCTCTCAAAAGTAAAACAAAAAATAATCATGGAGAGAGAACATTATACAGATCAATATGTAATTTTAGTGCTATCACAAAAAGTATTCATCACAAATTTCAGTACTGGTTCCACACAAAGGGATTACAAATCAAAACTGATTCTCTAATATCTGGAAAAACTTGTGTATTGTTACAATCCATCCCAAACTGTCTTACCCAAACTGCCTGGTATTCAAAGGCCAACTAAAGAGCCTCTGCTACTATCCTTCCTATAACTAAACAAACAACAACACACACACACACACAAAAGGGGGCATATAATTTTTTCTTTCTCAACTATTTTTGTAGTTAAGTCCAAGGATTCTAACTCGGGAAAAATAACAACAACAACAACTTTTTTTCATAGATCGGTATTTTGTTCCTTTTCAGGGCAGTTCAATTCATTATTGATCATTTTGACCTGAATTTAAGTTTTCAACTCTGTCACATTGTGCAGAAAGTAGTTTCTCATGAATTTGCCAATATAGATAAAAGTGTCTCAACCAATGGCAAACACTTTCATTCAAGAAGATATGACTAGATAGATGATCAGAGATAATGCTAATCAGCTAATTGGCCATAACCCACTGCAACATAATACAATGGATGTGTGCTTTTCAGTTTGTGAGCTACACTTGACATCATCAACAGAAATCTAGCCAGATATTGAACCAGTCCTGCTCATTCTAGCCCTAAGAAAAATGTCAGAATATAGTACAAAGTTGAGAAAGTGAGCAGTTCCTCAAGTGGACATGGGTGGAATCCCAGTTTATGAAAATGGGAATCAGGCCCTAGGGATGGAGATCCTTGAAGGTAATGGATGCAGCTGGAGCAAATGAATAACTATGGAGATGATCTTCATCTCCAGGATATCACCAGGTAGTCAGAGGTGAAGGAGCTGAGGTGAGAGGCATGTCCTTCCCTGAACAACTGTGTTCCCCTTTGCACACCTGGGGCTATGGCCATGCTAACACTTCTAATACTACAGTAACAATACGTTCAGTTGGGATTTCAAGTGCAGTTCCAAGGGTGAAAGATTACAGTGGTTATGAAAGAATTAGCCAGAGACCAGAAAACAACTGCCACTTGGTTTTGTTTCTTGGAGATGAAAACGTTATTAATATTTCTCAAGACATTTTGATGATTTTGTCATATAGTAATAATGCTTATTAATACAGCACAGAGGGGACTTTTTTTTTATTCCATTAAGAAAGAATCCAGGCAAATACCTGATAATTGGCATTAATTATTGAATAGTCTGCTCTCAACAAGAATTAAAATAGCAGTTCTAATGAAATAAAAGATAAACAGTTGAAGAATGGAGTGGTGATCCAAATATTGATTGTTTGCTAAAAAAACATTTCATTAATGTTAAGGCTAAAGAAACCATTATGTAAAGTTCTAGAAAGACAGAGTAATCTTTATTGGTAACATGAAGAAAAATTAAATGAATTTCTGCTATTCAGAATTTCCTACCTCAAGATAACCTTAAGTAAAGGGATACAAAAAAAAATGTAGCTTATTTTATTGGAAATATATTCTGAAAAGAAAAAAAATAGTTTGCATTCCAGGGTTGTTTTTTTTTTTTATATATATATAATGTCAAAATAAAAGAAGCTGCTGTTCAGAATATTCAGCTTAAGCTTTGTAGTTACAAGTAAGCCACTGTTTCTTCAGTAGGACATCTTAAATAGTACTTATTACCTGAAAACAATGAAAAAATACTCATTTTGTTGGGAAGAGGAGAAAAGACCACAGCATTGAAGTTATGTTTTAGAAAGATTTGAAAACTGCTCTTTGAATAAAGGCTTTTGTTAAATAGTATGAGACATAAATTCTTGAGATAATATCTAGAGGGCATGCTTTTGTACAACAGTCTCTATACAATTTGTTTTTGAGACAACCAAGGATGTGATTTAGTTGCAACAGAACTGATCTAAAGACAGCTTCTAGTGTTGAGTTCTCTCATTATGCATGCTTATTTTATATTTGAAACCTTCTCTGCAGTTTACTCAATCAAAGTTGCAAGATTTGTTTCTTTTACTCTAGCTTTATCTTGGAAAAGAGAATCATGGTTTTGAATTAATTTGCCACATATTAGCTGCTTTCCTGTAGTTTGTTCCGTGATATTTTATTTCTATGTGATTGATAAAGCCCTTGATTTTTCTGCAGTAAAATGTTACTAAGAATAAACAAGAAACAGGGATTCTATATATCACTCAAGTATTTGCCTTACAATACCCAAAAGTTTAAAATTCTCCTATTTTAATGTTTATCACCACTTATCAACTTCAGCTTGATTTCTCTTTTGACTCTGAAAACGTAGTTGAAATTAATTAAAAAAAATGATAGGAGGAGGATTTTTTAAGAGTTTGAGTTCCCTCATGTTAATTAAAGGCATTAATCTCAGGCTTGAGCAAGGGCTCAAAATTCCTATCAGTAGGCTTGAATATATTCACATTAAAATGGATTCCATGTGGAACTGAGTGCTGTTCCTGCTGGGTCGAAGGATTTTGTATTAATCAACTTTCTAAGAGAATGTACCTATGTGAAGAAAAGTTACAAAATAATTTGTAATAAACATTATAATGTGATAGAAATAAGTTTAAAAAAACATGTCCAAGTTGCCGTAAATCACATTAGAAGGATTTCGTATTCTGGGCAATCAGTGAAAATGAAGAATTTATTCATTCTGCCAAAATAACTCCAAGTTTTTCACAGCCTGTAGTAAATTGTTTATAAAACAAATTGAAGGAAACTGCTCTTAAATCTTCATATAATTATAGTGTTATTTTGTCCAGCTTTTTTGGTGCAGTTTTATATATTTATTATTTGAGTAAATAAATTTTAATATCATAATTACAAATAAAATCAACCTTTTCCAGGACTGAATTTATTATTCTTCAATTGTTAAATACAAGTCAATTTAAATAAATGCATTTAAAAGTACTTCTATTCCTACTTTAATAAGAAGATTTGAAGTGTTTTATAACTTCTTTTTCACGTGTTTCTCTATCTTCCACTCACCTATATATTTCTCTTTTTTCTTTCGTTTTGAAATTTCTGGACTAAGTTGCCTCAGCTTGTGACATCATTTGATAAAATCTAACTTGATATAAGACACTCTTACAGCTTATCAATATTAGTTTGTATTTCAATTGTTAATTTCACCATAAAGTACTTCATAAATCAACTCCATTGAAAGAAATTTGTTTTCCTAGAAAACAACCTTCCATTGGCCTATATTTTCTCACATCTACTGTGAATTTATCTAATGCACGTCAAAGCTGTTACCTATTTGTTTTTCAAATGGTCTGCATTCAAATAGTTAAAATGTGAAATTTTAACCCCGAGTAAGTAGTCCTTGAGTGGCAGTAGTATTGTTTCCTAGGGATTTTTTTTAAATATTTTAAGTTCCTCTGCTAGTAATGGAAATGCATGCTCATGTTTTAATAAGGAGTGATTGTCATGTGAAGGAACCTTTAAACTACTACTGCCACTATTACAAAAAAAAAAACCAACAAAACACCACCAACAAAAAAAACTTGTAGAACTTAATACAGCAGGTAGTACAGCAGGTAGTATGCATATTGGTGTAGAATAATTCTTACTAGTTACTGTCGTGCTGTATTCTGATTTGTGGATATGCCTTTTGGGTAAGCGTTATCACAAAATTTATTTCTTAAAAGCAATTTTCTTTATGGAAACACTTCATTTTCCTATTTCTTTGAACAGATATTTTGCACATGCAGTATATGTGATATGAAAATTATTCTGTAAGAAAGCTATCACATACTTCTGTATTTATGAAATTTGGGAGAAATAAAAGTACCCTGAATGTACCTGTAACTTGATGTATTTTCAAATATAATAGCTCTATCTTTTTCTGAGTGTTTCTTTGCTGTATATGTATTTTACTGAACTGGTATTTCTACAGCAAGATATATGAAAAAATCCAAGCTTTCTTAATCTCTTATAATTTAGTATATATTAATCATATGTAGCAATCATATATAACTACATGTATTAACCTAATCACATAAATACACACTATTATATATGATTATTCAAGGTTTACTTCAAATAAGTAATACAAACGTATAAATAGGGAAATACTGGAGCCCTGAGAGCAGCATCAGGCCATGTCTGAAATCTTGTTCAGATCCCCTCCAAGAGGCATGGCCCATGGAGTCACCCTAATCTACTCCCTCACTGAAGTCCACTCCTGCTGTGGTTCTTTAATTAATGCATTTATTTTATTTTATTGGGTGCGTAAATTAACTTTTCCTGCACAGTATTTGAATCATGGGATATAGGTGAGCATACACTGATCCATGCTGAACAAATTCTAGGTAAAATTCCTCAGATATTGTGATAATAGTTACTGATGTAGTCACTAGTAGTGACTGTAGTATAAGCAAGTGCTACATATGAATTCATACCTCTGCAACGAGCAAAGTAACATGGAGTGCTTAGCTTCAAGAGACAGATCTGTATCTTCAGATGCATATTGAGAACTTGTCTAAGCTAATTCTTGAAAACATAACTCAGAAGACTGCTGCTTGATTTCCTCCACGCAGCAAACTATTTCAAGCTCTTTTAAGCCAGTAAATACAGTTTTGCCATTGCTTTTGAAAGTCTGTGCTAGGTTTCCGGTGATTACTTGACTGCTGCTGAACAAGTGCCCATTGCCCAGTCTGGCTGAGCTTCAGCTCAGGGAGTGCTAGGGGGGAAAGGGACTGTCAGCCCCAGACTGTCTCTGCAGGAAGCACAGTCTCAGGGGCATGGGTGGGGAAGCCTCTGGGGAAGGGCAGGGGGAGGACAACAGGCCAGGATGGGAAAGTGTATATAAATAAATCAAAGTGAATCAGAAGGAAGGGCCCCTCATTGTGAAATGTCCATCTCTCTGCTTTAGGAAGACTGGCTCTGTCAGTCTGGGATCTAGAAGGACTTCAGAAGAGTGAGCATAAGAAGAGAAAAGCGGTAGAGGTTAATATGTTTCTGACTGACCATTTTAAGGGCACTGTTTTTAATGAGGCTTTTCTGTGGAATTTGAACAAATAACTGTACTATAATTGGGATAATAATTGTTGAACTTTAATTAGGTTTTGTTTAAATTCTTAACTACATGTAAGAATATATGAAGTATACAAATATGTGTGAAAGAAGCAAACAATATACATAAGCAAACTTACTCATAGCAATATATGTATAATACTCCCATTAACAGGTTATAGAAGCACTTCTCATCTGCGACAAAACAATAATGTCGTGTTCTTTGTATCCTACTTACAGAGATTGTCACTAATCATTAGGTAAAAACAATGACTTCTGCTTGAAATGTTGTTCCATTTCAGTTATCATTGGGAGCCCAGTGCACTGACAAGAACTTTAGGTATAGAACTGTAGACTCTTGTACATTTCCAAGAAGTTTGGAAATGACCTCTGGATCTAATCTTATGCAAGTCTGGAGGTCGCTTGGGTTCATATCCAGCCATTCTGAAATTCTCTAAGGATGGAGATTTCATAGCCTCTCTGGCAACATACGCTTGTGTCTGATAACTTTTCAGAGTGAAAAATTTTGTTTTGTTTTAGGAGCAGTTATTTTTATTGAAAAAGTACTGGAGGGTTTGGATAGAAGATAGAGAGGATGTAAATAAGAAGAAAAAATACACAACATAAGTAAATTAGAACCAGTTATTCTTTTTCCATGTACATTTGTTCTTCATTGCAGGAAAATATGGTAGTCCAAAATTTTAATTCATAGCATTTACTGAACAACTGAGATTTTATTGCCTACAAATTTGTTTGAGATCAAAACTTTGCAGGTGTATGTTACTCTGAGTACAAAAAATATGAATTGTCTCTTAAGTATATCAGAGAACTCATAATTGACTGTTATTTTCTCTTTTCTTTATTCCACTTAAAACTATAAAATAATTATATAGGTAAATAGGATCTACTTATATTCACATATATGGCATTATAATATAGCATAAATATTTTGAACCATATAAGGTCTTAAAATTAAACAAATACAGATATTTTAGCGGGTGGCAACCCAGCCCACAGCAGTGGGGAAAGGTCTAGAGTATGTTTAAGGTCCTTTCCAACGCAAGCCACTCATTTAATGATTCTCTATTCTGTAACTGCTATTTAAAAATTTTCATAATATTTTTTCTATGCTGTAGGCAGCAGGAGTACTTTCACTAAGAACTAAGTTTTCCCCTAAACTCTAAAAACATCTACTCTTTCTTTATATGTAAATTAGATGTGAATATGGATGTCTGAGGATTTGTGCTTGAAAGATTTCTAGTTCTACAGAGTGAGGTCTGAATTCACTCATCAACAGGCTTGATTGGCAAGGTTATTTCAGAGTTTAATTTAATTCTAGATGACTTACAATCTGATGGTTTTTTTTTGTTTTTGTTTTTTTTTTTTTTTGCTGTGACTCACAGGTGTTTTACCTGTAAAATAATTAAATGCTTTGGTTAAAAAAAATTAAAGATCTGATTTTTGTTTGTTTGTTTTTCCCTGCTTTCATAATGACAACAGTGTAATTCAACTAACTTGACTCGTACTGCTTCACAAAAGTATAGAGCTAGTGTCCTTGCATGTTAATGGAATTCAGTAGCACATTATAGAGGCTCTACTGAATATTAGTTTTCATGAAGAGACATCCTTCCCAATCGGGTGTTCTCAATGAGAATTTTATGATTCAGTCATTGCTTGATACATTTTAGGGAATTTTATCGCAATAGAAAAAAAATGGGAATGACATGGTTAAAAATCTCTCAGGGTAAATATTGAATAGCAGTTATTAAAACTCCACTTCAGGAGGATAGTTAAATAACAGAGTATTATTCACTAAAAATCTAGATGGGGTTCTATACACAGAGCATAAATACAAAGTTCCTTATGTTTATTTTAAAGACTAATAACGAGCTCAATGGTACCAAAACAGGAAACTCATTAGGCTTATGACCTTCTCCACAGGCGTTAATATTATGTAGCACCAGTCAGAATGATTAAAAAGGATAATTTTTTTAAATTTTAAACTTTAGTGCAGTCACTACAAATTATGGAGCATCAACTAACTGAAAAATAAACACTGAAAGATCAGTTAATTGATTGCTTTCCTTACTGACCATTTAGATACCGTAGTGAATATTTAATTGAAGTCCTTTCTAACCTTTTTTGTTTTGAAGAGAATCTAGCAAGAATATATTTTTTTCCCATAGTAATATTTTGGTGTGTTTTTCATTCATAATATTTTTTCCTTATTACTTTTTAATAATTGCCTTCTGTATCTTTAAGCATTCTTCAATGAGATAATGTATTTGTGAGGCTATCACTGTTTACTTCTCTTGCAAATGAAGCTGATTTACATTATGATTGTCGGTTTGTATAAAAGATGTGCTTATTATGATAATACCTACTTATCTACTACTTTCCATCTGAAGATCTCAAGTGGTTTACAAAGGAGATGAATATCATTACCCCTGTTTTACATATTTCTGTAGGAACTATTTAGCTCCAGTAAATTGCTTAAAAGACATTTTTAGATTGCTTATTAGAGGGATGACAAAGAGGAAGAAGAGCAGAAGAATGAATCACAAATGTACTCCACTGACAGGCTGAACTGGAATTTGTTTTAATAGGACTTGGAAAGCCTCCCAGGAATGATAGAGAGTAGTTGGAAATCAAAGGATTTCTAACTTACACATTGAGACAACATCTAAGAATATTTTGTAAGAAAACAAACAGAACCACTGAAAACAGACAAGTACAGGGATATATGCAGACTTAACTGATTAGACTTCTTACCCCAAAATAAGGTCATTAGGAAACATCTTGAAATTGACCTCCATGAATTTTGCCCAGAATAAATTTTTTTAAAAAATGTATGATTATACCATGCAAATAAATGTTGGTGAGGAATAATCCATTTTCTCAACTTCTCCTCTCTCTGCCCTGTTTTTACTAAGTGGAATGAGAGACACTGGAAGTATTTTTCTTAGCATGTACAATAGAAAAAGGATTTTTCTAGATTCATTATTTATTCATTATTCATTATTAATGAAAAGATTCATTATTTTATGAATCTTGTCATTTAACTCTCATTAAATGCTAACAAGATTCTAATTGACTTAATGCACAGGACTATGAGAAAATAAGAATAGTCAGACAAAGTGCTGAATTTTGCCATTAATCAGCACTTCTGCTGCCCTTCATGACCGTATTTAACTTATTTGTGGGAAACAGAGAAATAAATGTTTTTCCTACTGCATGGTTTTTGATACTGCTGCAATAATGGAGGGGACTTCCTATGAGGAAAACAGCCTGATACGAATTTTAGGAGCTCGTTCCTCAAGTTTTGACTGCTTCAACTGTAATATTTACAGTTATATTTGTACCTTTCTGTATTGGCTTTTCAATTCCTTAGAACCTCAGCTCTGCGTAAGAGGACCGAGACCATGTATGTATAGAAGCTAAATTGCAAACAGATTTGTGGGTTGCTTCCTGTGAGAAATTTAAACTTTCTCTTGCACTATTACAAAAGTATTTATGTTTTAAAAATAATACGTTCTTTATCTGTCCTTGAAAGATGTTGAATGTTTGAGTGAGAGAAAATTGCCTCTAAACAAAACAGAGAATGAACTTGTATGCTGTATAACTAAGGTTCTTTATTTACCAAACATCTTGTCAAGAGGAAAAAAATGAAATCTGCAGGTATGCCAAAGAGAAACTATATAATTGTTTTGTTTCCATTTTTTTTTTTTTTTGCCACAAAGAACTTCATAATAAATTATATGAGGGGAAAGATACTAGCTTTTTCCTTCAGCAGTACTTTTATTCTTAGTTAGGTGTTTAGAGTTTTGTTTTAGAGCTAGGCTTTCACTCCAGATGTTTATTCACAAATTGCATATATAAAATTGGAAAAACAAGCAAACAAATAATAAAATTATATTTCAATCAAAGCCAAAAATTTGTCATGTATAAACTGAATAACATTTGCTATTGAGAAATAGCACAGAAATGCTTATAAAACAACTAAAGTAAACGTCAAGTACTGCCTTATGAAATTATGGTTGAGAACTTCTTAAGATTATGACAGGAAATTTTAAGGACTCTAAAGCCACAAAGCACATAAATGTAAAAAATAAAAAATAAAATAAAAAAAAAGGTCAAGAAATGTGCTAGTTTAGATCAGTAAAATATTCTACAAAAAACAACATTTTATGGCATTATATGGTATTCCTCAGTGCTCCTCTTTTTCGTTTCTTTTAGAATTTTAAATGTTGTTTTTAAGAACAATGAATTACAAATTGAGTTCAGAAAGCTTGCAAATATTCTCTCTCGTAATTGGTGACAGGACGAGGGGGAATGGCCTCAAGTGGCACCAGGGTAGATTTAGGCTGGACATTAGAAAACACTACTTTTCTGAAAGAGTGGTCAGGTGCTGAAATGGGCTGCCCAGGGAGGTGGTTGAGTTACCGTCCTTGGAGGTGTTCAAGAAACATTTAGATATAGTGTTGAGAGACGTGGTTTAGTGGGGTTATTGGTGGTAGGTGGATGGTTGGACTGGATGATCTTGTAGGTCTTTTCCAACCTAGCTAATTCTATGATTCTATGATTCTATTTGCTCTGTTCTTGTATAAAAAAATCATGCTATCCTAGACTGTTGAAATTCTGGAAGAAGCTTTTAACAGTAAAAAAGATGCTATTATGAAACCTCTCATTTTCTCTTTTTTAACTACAAATAAATTTGTAATGAGTTTACTGCAGGCTTTGCTTTTCAGTGAAAGTGTATAAGATTCTTATTAAAAGTAAAGCAGAATTCCAAAAAGGAAAATGAACTGCAAAAACATAACTGCAAAAGAGTACATGCAGGAGAAACTGCTTAAGAAAACCATGTTTCACCGCAGTGGGAAAACACCAAATTTTCCAAAAGACAAATATTTGCTTTTCTGTTTCTAATATGCAAGGGAAGAGATACTGTTTATCGGGAAAGGTTTTGTAAATGTGTTTATTTTCTTCCCTGGTATTTAAATAGAATTAGCATAATAAAAAATATTCTTTCTGCTACTCAGAGCCTTATTTTGCCCTTTTGATTCATGAAACACAATATTCTACTAGCCCTGTTTAAATTTGTGGGACTTTCTAGATTATTATCATATTATACAGATTATCTTCTGGTTTTAGTTACATTTTTACTGTTAACTATTTATCTCAATGAAGAATAGAAGTAACAGTGGAAAATATCAGTTGTCTAACGCTGTTCTTTAAAAAAAAAATGTGAAGCTATCTTAAATCACATTTAATTGAAGCCAAATTAATATAAAATGTGAATTCATTCATCATATCACAAGTAAACAACACAGTCAGAAACAAGTTGTATGGTGAAGAAATCATAGAATCATAGAATGGTTTGGGTTGGAAGGGACATTTAAGATCACCTAGTTCCAACCCCTCTCCTATAGGCAGGGGCACCACTCTGTAGACCAGCTCAGAGCCCCATCCAGCCTGGCCTTGAATGCTTCCAGGGAGGGGGCATTCAAGCATGTCTCCTTACAATAGAAGATTACATCAGAAAGTCTTTAGATGTCCACATATGTTTTAGATATGTTTGTATTTCTCTGTTCTTGATTGATTGTATTGGCCAGTCTTCATTGTGAAGTTTTGGATGATGAAAAGGAGAGAATAATCCAGTATATCCTTACACCCAGAAACCTTTCTGTTCCCATTCTTATGTTGAGGATTTGCCATGCACTTTATTAGCATTAAAGTCTTCTCTTTCTACATGCGTGCAAATTTTCTTTGTTATTACTAGATGTCTTCTCTTGCATTTAACAGTTTTATAAACAGCTCTTTTCTTAATGTAATCTAGAAGCCCATTCCCTTCCTTTCTTGGCTATTCTGTTCCAGGAATTCATCTTTTGCTGTCCTTGCACTGTGTCAACCTGTATATTAAAAACATATGACATAAATATCTAAACAGGTTAATTGTATGTGTCTCATTATGGGCTCCTAGATGAGACTAGACATGAAAATAATTAATCACTCTGGGGTGAAAGTCAATTATCTCACTGAGATATTCTTTCAGATTGCCCTTCAAACTAATTAGTGTTCAGTAGATATTTTTCTCCAATTAAATTTCTGGATCAAAAAGGACTTGGGAAATTTGGAAGCTATGGTGAACACAGAGAATGGTTAATTGGAAAAAGAATCATTGGTTTGTAAAAATGTACAAAAAAAAAAAAAAAAGGAAGAAACAAAGCAAGGAGAACATAACATGACTTTAATGGCAGGCCAGATCTTTTTCTACACGAGCATATAAAACAATTGAGATTACAATCTGACATAGCATGGTTCAAGTATATAACTATATAATGGCTATATATATTATGCCCATAATGTCTTTGCATATGTAAGGGCCAACAGATTTGCTTGATCCATTTAGGAGCTGTATCACAGGAAGAGTCAGAGCTCTTTGAATTCTAATCTGTGTGTCTTTTTCTATGAAGATCAATTTTGATTGGCTTACTTATTGCATCTTCTACCTCTGAGGATTAACTTTGCACTGCATTGATTTGAATTTCCCTATTTTGAGCTTTGACCCACCTATGGTGAAGAACTTCACTGACCCTGGACAGCTTTCCTTTCAAAGAGGATTCCTTTACCTTCCTTTCCAGGAAACTACCTGTGTGGTAGTATTACTGTCCTTTTCCTCCATGTTCTGAATTCCGACTCCTTCAGCTTTCTCCAAAGTCTACAGCTATCCTAAAAAATTAAACAGGACCAGAGCCTTGGCTTGTGCACTGGCACACAGTCATGTGCACTGCTAAACATTAACATGTTACCAGATCTGGGCTTGATGATATCCAGTAGTCTTCCACAGACTAAAGAATTACAAGTCCTCTTTTCTGACCACTGCTTACTTTCATCTTACTCCTGTGTTTTCAACAAGGGCAAGAGTAGCATTGACCCTGCTGGGTGGGGCCATTCTTCATTATCTTCCCTTGAACCACCATTAGGTGGTCAAGTCAAGAGGTTTGAATATATAAGCTATTTCCATCTTCTTTAATGCAGAGTCTATAAAATTGAACTTTGAAATAGAAGTCTAAGAGAGATTTAAAAGGAGCAGTCCAAGCAGATTCCTCCCATTATACATTTCTATCTACCAGTGTTTTCAGAGCCTTTAAAATCCTGCACTGCTATGGAAAGTAAAATCATGATATTGAAACTTTTACAGTAGAATTGCTAAAATGTTGTCTGTATTTTCAGGGAAACTACATTTTAAACATATTTCAACCTGTCATCAGCTGGTTCATGAATATCTGTAGTTCTCTAAAGTGGCTCATGATTTATTGAATCTCGTACTGAGAGAAACTACATTTCTACATATGTGCACAATTACATATACCATATTATAATTGTGCATTTTCTAAAACAAAAAGAAAATTAGATTTTACAGGTTGATGACTTTTGTTGCCTAGGGAAACTGAATTTAAGTATTTCTCTAATAAGTGTAAAATCATTAATCCAACATAGATGAGACAAAATATGTGTTTTCAAATATATTTGAAAAGTTTGTTGGGGGGAAAGGGAATAACTCCAAAGTAAGTGGTCTACATTAATGTTAATATAAGAAAAGATTAGTGGTCACAAGATTCTTGAAACAATTATAAACTTTACCTTGGTGAAATCATGCTAAATAAAATGTAGAATTTTTCTCATTTGTTTTAATATTAATCTTGTATAATGTGGAAATTGTAAAAAATTCAGTTTTTCTTTTACATGGCAAGATGAATCCTTTTTTTGAGGGCTAATTCTAAAGCATTAATTCTAAAGCACAACAAATCTACTGGAGTTCATGTGAAGCCTTGTGTAGAGAAACACTGAGGTTTTTTTTCGATTTATTTTTCATTTCTTCTAATCAATACATCAGTATGTTCCTTTTAAGATGTCTGAGAGAAAAAAACAAACATGCTGAATGTTCTGATTGTGCAACATTCAGAAATATTTTTGTGATAGGGGAAAAAAAAGCCACTTGAGCCAGTGTATGTTTCAGTCTGTGTGACATTTCTAAGTCACAGGCTGATGTTTATGTCCTTTTCAAATACATCTCAGTCAGTTTATGCTGGTAAAGTTTCATTCATCATCAAAATCAATTCCACTTGGATTAAAATCAAGAGAGAAAATCAGGAAATCAAAAAGTGTCGAGTAGTAAAAGAGAAGTGCTTACATATGGGCCTTCCTTTGTAAAACTCTTACTAAGATGGTGTTTCTGAAGAGCAGGTATTTTCTGTTTCCGTGAGATGCAACTCAACTCTTGTCCTTGTCTTCTGGTTGCCTTTTATTTGTCTGTAGCATCTTTTAACTCAGACAATACACTATACTGTCACTGCATTTTTATTAAAACACTTGACTGGTGAGATGGCCCATTCTACTGTACATGCATAAGTGCATAAATATATTTTTCCTTTTCTACTATTCCTTGTTACCTTTTCAGAGAAAGAAAGTATCCATTACCAATGCCTTGAGAATATATCTGAAATCCTTGCATGCAGGCATAAACCCTAGATTAAGAGGATTTTTCTAACATGATTAAAAATTGTAGCTGTTGGATGAAAATAACGTTTGTTGGAATGTGATACTCTGAATAGTCTGTATTGTTCTCAGGGTTCGTACAGCCATGAAGGAAGTTTGCATAGCACTTCTTTGGTTTAATTACTAACTTCCATTTTTATTTCTTGCAGTTCGCTCTTTTATATGCATGTCTGAAACATGCCAATGTGAAAACTAGATAATAGGAATAGGAGTTTTCTATTACATCCAATTATTTCTGAATAAACTATATAGTACATCCTGCTGTTAAGATCAGAAAAAATGATATTTCATGTAATTTGCACATCCAGATCCTATGAATAATTGATTCTGAAATTCTTTACTCTTAGCATGCAAAGACTGATCTAAGAAGGTAACATTTAAGTTATACGTAGGCATAGAACAATAAGGAAGGATTAACTTTATTTTTAATATATGAATCACCTTGATGACAGAAAGAAAATAATCTGTAACTGCAGTTTTAATGTACATATACTGTCCTCTGCTGAATTAAATTTTAGATTTGCCTAGGTAATGTGGATTTAGTTTACAGACATATTTTTTGTCCCTTAGTAAAAGAATCCAAAAATGTCTGTATTCTGGTCACCATCTAGCACAATACAAAGTCAGAACTTTCTAAATGCTAACCAGAATTACACTGACAATTTGTGGGATTTATCCTCCTTCGGTCACTTCTTAACCACTACCATCCTTTTGAATACATGGGAAGAAAAATCTCTACACTTTGAGATCTACAATAGGCAGCAGTTGTAGCTGCAGTATTTATTTACAGGAACACATGCAATTTCTGGATTTGATCAAATGGCTTACTACATTCAGCACTCAAAACTCATGAGGCTATTTTAGTGGGTTAATGTTGCCTACTCTACAAACCTCTCATCCCTCCTCCTAAAACAAGTCTGAGGACGGTAGGGAGAAAAAGATAAAGCTCTGGTTGAGATGAAGATGGGGAAGTCAGTTACCGATTACTGTGATAGGCAAAACAGTTCTGGGAAAAATCAATTTATTCTGTTTCTTAATTAAAGTAGAAATAGATAGTGAGGAAAAAAAAAAACAACTAAAACAACTCTTCCCTCCCTCCCAACACATTGTCACTGGCAAAACTTCTTTATTCTCAGCTCTTCTCACAGAGGCCACCCCTGCAGACTCCTGCTGCCAACACCTTCTAATTATAACCAGTAGAGCAGTGTATTGTAATCTTAAGAATAGGTGGAATATCAGAGGATTCCAGTACACAAAATGAATTTGGTTTCAGTCTGTGATAAACTTACCAAGGATTCTCCTTCAAAATGAGAGTTTCTGTCATTCTAAAGCATGTGTTGCCATACTATATGATACAAACATATTGTTAATTACTATTTCATATATTTTGCTTTCTGATAATAGAGTCAGAGTTCAGGATTTTTCTTGCTGTATGATCACGACATACTTACTTCCCTGAAATCAGAGAATAAATGAATAAAAATGCTCTACAATCAGTTTTAGTTCCAAAGTTCAGTTCCAAAGACACTGCCGTTGTCTCTGGCTGTTTTCATTACAATAGGGTACAAATTAAAAAAAAAAAGTCTGTAAAACAACCAATTTAAACATAATTACAAAGTTATCACTGAAGTCTAAACAATTCTAGCGTGAAACATCGCTGTCATGACAGACATCATCCTCGGTGGGAAGACAAGTAAATAACTGGTCTACTTTTAACTTTTGAAAGCGTTAAAATTATGGAACCATATAATTACTGTCCTGTTTCTAGTTAACCAAATGCAAATCGATCATAGACCCTTCTGTTTTACTGGGCTGATGTCAAGGCACAAAGGTGTGCACAGTTACTGATGTAGTGTCTTTGTGACAAGATGTGATATGACGTAAAATCCATGGGTTCTATTTGACTGTAGACATTCACGTAGACTCTAATAACTTGTAAAGGGAGGCAAGCATGATTTAGAGATTGATGTTTTAAACACCTGCAGTCTGATAGACCAATGCCACTTAGATTTTCAGTAGTTTGAATTTGGACATGAGAATTGTGGCCGTGTGCAACAGGAAATTTACTGCACAGACCTTATGTTCCTGACAGCCTCAGGAGGAGCATCAGCAGTCTGCCAAAAAGTACTCATGGAAGCCTAAGCTGCAGAGATGTGGTCCCACCAAAATACCATCTTCATAGAAGAAAAAGATGTAATACACACTAGATATATTTGGCAGATTCCTATGATTTATATTTCTGAGTAAGAGTCTTTATTCTCAGCTTCAAATCTCTTTTCTGGCTTGTTCTAATGTTCTTTATTATGATTATTCTTGTTAGTGTGTAGGCCTACGTCAGATTCAAAGAGTTGTTAGAGAGGTCAAGTGTAGAGTTAGTAGGAGAATGGAACACAAAGGAGGTAAGATGGATGAAAGAGGAAATACTGCATGAAAACTTGTAGTGTACATTTTGTAAAGAAAAAAACTGTTATTTTCAGAGCCATCAGAATGTTGTCAACTTTCATGAGCAGATAAAATAAAGAAAGAAGTAGAAGAATCACCTGATTTTGAAGACTTTCATGTATATATTTTACTATAAGTAGATAAATAAATCATATTTTTCAATTTTAACACATTTAAATTAAGCAGTTGGGCTTCTAAGCATAAATTTTACAGTGCAATTTTTCCTTAAAATTTCACCATGTTCATTGTCATTCAACTAATAGAGTCATTATAGAATTTTTTGATACAGCGAATCTTGTGTCTTACATTGCAGAATGTTGTGCTACTGCAGTATGAAATGCAAGTAGAAAATGACTTTTTTTCTGGAAAATTAAGCCTACATCTTAAAATTTCAGCAGGGAGCAACTGTTTGTAAACAAGATGTAGCTGATTTTTAATATTTAGTTCTCACTGCAATAATAGCATGATTTTAACTGACAAAACATTGACTCCCTGCTGCTGTTATGTATTCTTACTTGAGCTTTCCTAGCAGAAGCAGCACAGGGGATTGGCATTTCATTAGTATTAAAAAGAGTTGAGTGTTCATGAACTACTACTGATCTAAACAGTTGGTTTCCAATTTACTAGCCTTCATCCTATGACTCTCAAGAAGATGAAAACAAAATTACACCTTAAGATAGATCAATTAAGTTTAACTTCTCATTGCAGTATTTTCTAAATGTACATATTTTCACAGTGAATGATTTGAACCTCTGTATAAAAACAAATCTAAACAACAGTTAGCTAATTAAATATGAAACAAAATCATGGATGAGTTTGGAATTGGGTTTTCCTACTACTTAGTCAATACTTTACTGGTATGCTATACTTACACAAAGAAGTGTAGTACAAAGTTCCTAAATTCAATAGGAACTTAGTACAAAACATGACAGTGTACTTTCATATCTTATTGCCGCATTGTACTTTCAGGATCCCATAATTAATTCAGATCTGGCCTTTTAAAGATTGTAGAGTAATGTAACATTTTAAACTTTATTTATTTATTTATTTTGTGGAGGACTTAGGCATAAATCCTTTAGCATTTCACTAAGGAATAGCATGGCTACTTATGTCAAAGACAATAGTTTTAATGATTGCAGTAGAGGGCAGTTTATAGCCCAGTTGTATTTGCAGTGACTGTAGTGGCTTGTTTAATTTACTGGCTTTAAAAATGAATAAGGCTTTTAGCAGGTCAAGGTTAGAAAAGTATACTTCCCTGAATAGTGAGTATGCAGAATTTTACTGAAGAAAGCATTTCCCTTCTATATCAGTGATATATTTAGGTCACAGTAGTTTCCACATTGCACAAGGTGTCTCTCCAGGGACATGTGTACATGGTGGTCTCACTACGCAAAAAAATATGACAGGAAGTCAGCTGTTTCCATATGTTTGCCATGGGACGTATTCTGTGTAGATGGAGGGTTGGTAATTCAGTCTTTACTTTTTTTTTATGATTTGAAAGTGAATGATGAACAAGTTATCTCTGAATTGCAAAGACTCTCTTTAGTATAAATAAGTATATATATATATGTGTATATATATATATATATAAATGAGTGACAATCATTAAAGGTATATTTTTTACACTGCACAGAATGATTCCAGGCACTTACGTTTATGCCATTAAATAATATGCTCAGAAGTATTTTAAATCTCAAATAAAATCCCAGAAGATACTTCTGTTACATGAGGTACAAGGCCTACCTGAAAGCTACTCAGTTCAGCACTTAACAAAGTTATTCCACCATTGTGTCTCAGAGATCACCTACCCTATAGCTATTTGACCTGGGCTGCAAAACAGCTGCCTGGGCAGAGCCTCCTTTGAGACTCTGAAACTGATTGCAATATCAGTGCAGGAAAATTTCATTAATAATGCTGAAATTTTGAAATCAGGGATAAGTTTTTTGTTTTACTGCAAACAAGGCAGGTTTCTCTAACAAAATCATGAGCTCATATTATTTGCTACTAATGTAGTCTCCACCACTGACCTTTCATTTCAATATAAATAGCACTTAAAAATGCCATACGATCAGAAATTAGTTTATGAGGTAGAAAATCTCCTTAACTGATAATTAATAGGCAGGTTATAGTTCATCAGGGTTTATAGTACTTCCTAGAAGCTATGTATTGAGTATAATTAAGTAGGCTCAATTAATTAGGCAGGCTCTAACATCATTGCCTAATAGCAGGAAAAAGTGTGTATTAATAGTATTAGTTTGCAAAAGTGAAAACAAAGAAAAAAATATGTTATACTTGTAGGGTCACTTTAAATGAGCAGTGAAACTGGCTTGAGTTATTATTCAGAAGTTTGACAATAAAACCAGTGAATGCTTTCCCAGATTTTTTTAGTGTGTTCAGTGTGCTGAATTTTCTCCCTACATCCAGTACTTCGAATGGATAACTAAAGGATTTTTGTTACATAAAACAGAGAGTCAATTACTAGAAAAACTAAACTGTGCTGAAAAATTTAGAGATTTCTTTCAACAGCTTCTGCAGCAGTTTCAGAGAATGTACCAAAAAGAAGTCTGCCTTCTTGCTCCTCTTACTCTAGGGAAGGCATGTTCAACCCATGACACAGGCTACATGCAGCCCTGAACAGCTAGTTATGTGGCCCCACAAGATCATAAAATTTTAATATTATTATGTGATTTTCAGTAATATTTTTCATGAGACGATTTCATGCAGCTTGAGCACGGACTGCATAGGTGACAATGGAATGTTGCAGAGGGGAGAGTGCAGCACAGGGCTAATTCTACCTCTCACTCTCACCACAACACACTCAGTCAAATCAAAGCCCTCATGTATTGCACTTTACATGCACTTGTGCCATTTGGTGATAACAGTGATTGCCAACTGCAGTATTTCAACCTACCTACATATGTGTGTGCCTGTGAAGACACGTGTTTTTTGTTATTATGTAGGTTTTCATGTTTAATTATTAAACTTGGTCTTGCATTATTTCATAAAATAATAAGTTAATGTGTTAACTGTGGAAGAAATATCCAGAATATTCATATGATGCTGACAAATTTTGTAATTTTCAACATCTTCAAAGGGCAAATTGACTTATCTGTTATATTTCAACCTGTAGCAGTGTTCAAAATGAAACTTTAATTATGGTAAGCTCAAGTTATGGCAAATGATTTTATGCACTTCGAAATGTATTTAAGTCAACAAATGTATTACCTGTGAATTTTCAAATGGAATATAGAGAGGTGCAATCAGACATTCAACTCAAAGGAAAAATTAATCATGTCTCTTTATTAGATGTGGAAAAATATTCTGTGAACTTTGATTCTCTGGAGCTTGCAGTGATGTTTCATTTCAGATAATGCAAGAGACATTCAGGTGCAGGGCTAGTGCATGATATTCAGGGCTGCTGTATCCATATGTTTTCACTGTTCCTGCTCCTCTGACAGGAAAATTAAAGGTGGAGTCCCTAGTCATACTAGTAAATTCTCAGGTTTCTTTGAGAGGAAGGACTGCTGGAGGGTAATGACTTCGTCAATCTTCTTGTGGTATTTACTTGTCTGGCCTCAGTAACGGGAACAATATTGAGATCTGCCATCATTGCTGGTAAGTAGCAAAATTAAATGTTATTGACTATAATTAGAAGTTATAACTATATTCTGGAAGATATTTTTGGTTTATTTGTTATTTTACCATTCAAAAAATGTATGTGACAATTAATTATTAAAAACAGCTCACAGATTATCTTTTCCTATGCAATTGCCATATAGTCTTTAATCTATTCTTCATGATTACAAATATCTAGTAGCCTTCTGGTAAGTATTTTTAATTTATTTGTAGGAATGTGTACACATTAGTCTGTTTCTCTGTATGATAAATATATGGATTTCTGCCACAATATTTCATGTATATGTCTTATAATGAAAAATTTTAATGAAACATTAGGAATGCAATGGGAAATATTATACTGAATTTAGGAACAAGAGACAAAAGAGACAATTGATGTGCCATTAAGTAGTAAACTCATAACTGCGTAGTGCCTAAACTCACAGCTGTGCTTAATATCAAAGTAACTATTGAGTATAATCATTTAAAAAATACATCCACAATGAAAGAAAACATGTATAAAAGTAAGATAAGTGGTTTACATTCTCTAATTACATTTTATTCACATTAAAAGTGTTCTTTAGATAAAGTACTTAATGTGTTGTTTAATCAAAAGAAAAAACTGTTTGAAAGAGAAAACAGTCTCTAACGCTGAATGGAGTGTTATGGTACTATTAAACAGTAAATAGCATCAAAAACACATTACATTTCAAAGAGAAAGAAGTAAAGAGCAGCGCATTCTACACGTAATACAATAAGGCTAATGTTCATTTTCCATTTATAAACATGTTAGAATCTTCTAGAGGAACAAACCACAATGAAAATGAAATGTTAAGGGTTGTTTTCTATTCTTAAAAAAGGGGGAGAGTGGGTGGGTGAGGGGGGGGGGAGGAGCAGGCGAATGAAACATAACATAAATCTAGAATATCTTAGCTCATAAATTTAAAAATGAGTTTACCTTTCCTGCGTTCAGAAACTGTTTAATTACAGTTTGCAGGTCATACACTAATAGTATGCTACTGTTACCAAAAATACTGTGAAAAGAGATCTCATAGCTGTAAACTGGGTGAAATGACATCCTTAGCTTTTTCTACTCCTTGGAATTTGGGTTCCATAGAGAAAGAGGTAAATCTGAAGGGACAGAAATGGATAAGAAAACATTAAAAGCTTTTCATATTTATACTTTATATGATTGTGGAGGCAACACTTAATAAGCAGCTACTTTATTTTATAGGGGAGGTTCTTATAGGCTGTTAATGACTTTATTATATTATTTGCATTTCAGAGTTACTTTGAAAGAGGTCATGTCATCCGTCAACAAAACATTTCAAATATTCTGAATAATATCAGCAGAGGGAGAACAATAACAATGCGTTATTAAACTATTTCCACATGGTTAAATGTTAGCACAGAAGTAAATATTTTACTGCTTGTTAGAGGAGCCATGACTGTAAGCAATCAGCGAGAAAATAATCAGTCAGAAATCTGCTGAACAACAGTTCAACAAAAGTTTCAGCCTGAAGAATTTATAATTCTAATTCTTATTGTAAATCTGTAATGAACATATTAGTTTTTCATTTGTTGTTGGTGGTTATTCATTCTTAGCTATTTTTTTAAATTATTATTTTAACCTCTGCTCTGCAAACATTTTTTCATGTAGTTAAGTAGACAGCTGCTCAGAAAGCCATGCCTCCTATTTTTGATGCTGGCCCACAACATCATGGCAGTAGATGTAATAGTAGTTGTAGTAATAGTAGTAGTAGTAGTATGGCAGTATAGGTTGAACCTTCCCACCAATAGTCCCTTCCATTTTGTTGCCATGTGACAGATTGCAGAAGAGGGGCATTTTGATGCAATGGTGTCTGGCATAGAAGTGAGCATGAAGCAAAGATATGTTGTTAAATCACTCCATGCAGGAAAGATTGCACACATTAACATTCACTGATGCCTGCTGAACAGTTATGGAAACCAAACAGTGGATGTGAGCACAGTGAAGTGGTTCATTTCAGCAGTGACACCAGCAACAGATTGTTATGAGAGCGGCATGCTGATCTTGTTCGTCACTAGTGAAAAGACATAGCTAGTAGTGGTGACTGTGTTGAAAAAGAGTGTTTTGTAGTTGATAATTTGGTCTATTAAGCAGTGTTATTGTGTTCTTTGTACTGGTTGTAATTTCCATGGAAATTTCAGTGTGGCCCAGGCAAGCCAAAAGAATGGACACCCATGCCATAGTCTGAGATACTAGATTGAATGATCTGCTTATTTCTTGAGGTTTTATTTTTCTGTTTTTTTTTTTTTAATTGCATTTATTTCTGATGTATTAAGGGCTATGTAGTTTTTTCTGATGCTACAGTAAGCATTTATTCCTATGAAACATTTGCTTTTTTGGGATGATTTTTTTTTCTGTATGTCATTTCTTTTGCTATTTTTGTGTAACTGTATTTTTATCTCCTTAATCTGAAGAAAATTTAGTTTTTCTACATTTTCTTATAGCTCTTTTGATGATGTATTTTTCGTTTCAAAGAGAGAATTTCTTTATACATTTTATATTTTAAAGTGACTGTCACTGATTTTATTTATTTATTTATAAATGGTTTTCCTCTGTGTATTCTCTTTCAGCACAGCTATGATGCTGATAGCTCAGATTTTTACTAACAACTTTGAGATGACTGTTTTTCTCATATTGGTTTTGGGGTATTTGTGTGTAGAAATAATATTTTTTTTCTGTATTTGATTTTGATATCTTCCAGTGTACAACTTGCAGGTGAATAACTAGCATTGAAAGCACAGGAGCTAATTGTAATTAAACAATTTAAAACTAAAACTATAACGTGTATTCTTCCTTCTCCTTTCTAGGTTCTCTTACACATTGAGATAAGGAAATGCAAAGCTTTGTTGTAGATAACCATGCAATTTTTCCCTTTATTTGTATTAAAAAGTCTTTCATTCTTAATATTTTTAAGGATATTCATGATGTCATCCTTGCTGTTGAGAAAGATGGATAAAGCCAGATAAAATTGACTTAGACAAGAAAAAACAGCAATTACCATGGTAAACAAGGTCTCCAGAAGGATTAAAAGAATAAATTTCCACCTTGTGGGTGGAGTGCCTTCAGAGATGGGTACATTCAAATTAATATCAGTGACACCAACTGTGACTACCTACTCACCGAAGGCCCCTGAACAAACCACAGTGAGGAAAAATATTTTGTTTCAAGGCTCTTTTTTGTTTTGCTTTGTTTTTCCAGTTTTGTAGTCTTGTCCATAGTGGCAATGTTAGCTATCTTTGTGTGGGTGTATGATGTACTGTGTTTATCCTGTGTAAATTTTGAGACAGTAAGTTTCTTGTTCACACTGGACTTGATACCTTGTTTATAGGCAGAACAAAGGACTCTGAGTCCATCATTGTTGACACTGTTGAAGGTTTTTTTACTGTGGTGAAAGCAGAAAGAACAAATGGGAGAAGATTAGGACAGAGTTATATCTAGCTGTACATTCCCACTCGACATTTTTTAGCTTACTGTGTGCAGCCAGCATATAACACTCAATTTGGATCTTGCACTATAACATCAGCCAAGAAGGGTTGCCAAAGACAAGGTTGGTCTTAATAACCTTTGTAATACATTGCTTGAATCTCCGTATTCTGGCTAGTATGGATGTGCTCTGCCTGGACAGTTTGCACATGCATAGTCTGTAAGAGCTGCTTGTTGTCCTAGTAGAAGCCAGCAGAACACACACTGTGTTATCAGATTGTTTCCTTTGGCCTCACTTTATGCAGTCTACACTAATGGAGGAAACTTTTAGCACCATTATTTTGTTGTCATTCACAGTACTTTCTGGTGATAAGTAGTATTATTATAACTGATAAAAATAGAAGGGAAATAGTACTCTTCTAATATGTATTGGAACGTTCAATCCTGCTATGTGGTCTTTGTGTATGCTTTTTTTTTTTCTTTTTTTTTCTGCTAAATAAAAAAAGTTCCCCTTGTGTCTCCTTCTTTATGGATACTCGACCTGTACGTATATGAAATTATGCCCTTGAGTTTACAGAAATGCAAATGCAGTAAAGCTCTTTATATCAAGTTATAAATGTGAAATATGCAGCCTGATGAAGTTTATTGGTTTTTCCCATAAAAAGTATTGTAGCTAGACATTTTTAGTATCCAGACCTTCAGCTGTCTGCCTATACCTGACACCTACAACACCTGCTAGCATAAGTGGGATGGGGATGCCCAGACAGCCAAATATCTGTCCTGGGTTTGCATAGATCTCTGCTATAGAAAGCTCCTCAAAAAAGGCTAGAATGCTTTTAAACTCCATTAGAATAATTATTCTCCTTAAAACTCAGTGACTAGGTCAGACACAAATGAAAAATATGTGAGTTTATATACAACACTCCTCAAGTTGTTTCTACTCTTGAAGATAAGTTTTTGTTTCTAGGGTTGTTTTCAACCAACCAACTCAATTCACCCATCACAGTGAATTATTTGCAGGAATTTTTTCTGGAAGTTCTTCAGAAAGTTCTTTCTGGGTACACCTACATTAGTTTATCATTTTAGATCTGCAGCACGTTATTGAAGCAAACCTCTCTTGGTCCCACTTGATGTGCACTGGTTTACCTTGTGAAGCCAGGTGAGGGAGTGAGTTGGCTTCAGAAAGCCAGGCTCATGCAACTGAACCTCTACCCCAACAGGTCAGATGCATTCAGCTTGTCAGCCAGGGTTGAGCTAATCCAAATCAAAAGCTCCGAGAGCATTTGATCTTGCTGGCCTACATTAAGTTTTCATAAACGTTTTCTTCTGTCACCTCTAAGACTGGTTTGTTTTCACCCTCTTCCTTTTCCTACATGTTCCCTAACTTTACAGTGACTTTCTCTCTCTGCTCTTCTGCCCAACTCTGCAGGTGAAGTTGCTTTATTGCTCCTCTATATAGAAGATTTATAACCTTCTTCAGTAGGTATCTACCTAGCCCACTCATTTTCTCAGGAAACATTAGCTGAGAATAAAAAAGCAGCTCTGTTATTCACAGTTTGGTTGTATAGAGTTTCTCAGCTTTGTTCAGTTCTCATAGAATATCACTGTTGAATTTAAGCAAAAGTCATATCTTATAAATTTTGACTCTGGTAAGTATGACATTCTGCTTTTTTAGGACAAAGCTTTGGAAAATATACCAAAAAAAAAAAAAAAATAGAACAGCTTTATGCAGTGGTAATGAACAGAAGCCTTTTTCATTACA
Organism: Numida meleagris; assembly: GCF_002078875.1. Lineage (NCBI taxonomy): Eukaryota > Metazoa > Chordata > Aves > Galliformes > Numididae > Numida > Numida meleagris. The sequence goes on along the minus strand of NC_034409.1, from coordinate 99,643,140 downwards.
AAAAGCATTCTTAAGCAGATGGCAATGACAGAAAGTTCCAGTGGTGATAGTACAACAGAATGATAGAATGATAGAAAATTCCACTTTGTAAGCTAGCTAGCTGCAAGAAAAAATGAACAAGTAGATATTTGTAATTTATATCTGTGAAATAGCGAGTGTAAGCATTGCACAATCAAGCAAGATAAGATTGCATAATTCTGGTTTTATGCAACTTTGTCAGTTAACAAGAGATATGCAGTAGGCAGAAAAGAAAGATTTGTTCTGATTGCAGAAGAAAGAAAAATGCACTTAAACACTAATATTTTTATGTTATTTTCAATTCAAAGTAAGTTCTCTCAGTTTTTAGATTTGATATATTTCTAGCTATTTTTAAGGGCTAAAGAAAATTAGCTCATAAAAATATTAATGCTCATATTAGAATTCCCCTGAAAAATGAAATGTACATTGTTTCTATTTTTGATAAGTTGTTTTTTTTCTAAATAAAGAGAAAAAACAGACGATGAATGACTGCATATATATTTATATAGCTGTAATTCATTTCCATGATTTTGTAGTCATCTAATTCACTTTAAGAATTGCTGGGCATATACCAAGAAATAAGCTGACAAGTTTAAGTCTTCTGTGTCAAATGCCAATCTGTATGCAAATGGATATGGAGGAAGTAGCTTATTTAAATAATCTGATTCGTAATTTCTGGAATAAAAGCTGGAACAGACAAAAGAGGCTTGGAGTTACTCTATTCTACAGCAAGCCTATACTGACCAATTGCTAAATTCAGATTTCAAGGATATTAAACAGTGGTCACTTTGCTGCTTTTGTTCTTCCACCAAAAACTTGTGAGGAGAACGGAACTCTTCTTGCATTTATTAATGCTGAAATGCTGTATCATGAGACCATGAGTTGAAGTTTTCTCTTCCTCACTTTTTTGCTTTCTGTTGATAGACTGTGGAGGTGAAGAAATTAATTCAGACAAAAGAGTTTATTGTGACAATAACCTGAAGAGTAGCTATTGATGTGCAGCTCAGCAGATTTTTTTTTTCAAGATATTCTTGACATGGCTATATTTTGCATGTCATGAAGAGGACAAAAACAGTGCAATGAGAAATATAAAAGTCTATGAATTTGAAACAAATGTCAACCTCAAATTTGAACATTTTTCTACAGTAGAGAAAATTCAACTATTTTTCGTGACTTCTTCAGTCACTTTGCTTGAGATACACTTCTATTTAACTGCTTTTTTAGAAGCATTTATGTAGCTGAGTTTCTCAAGAACATGGTTTCAAGGAAGGTCGAATTTTAAGTTCACTCGTTTCATGTAATATCAATGTATATTTTAAACTTCTAAGTAACAGGTCAAATTTTCAACCTTTACTATCATATATTTATTCTTTGTAAATTATAAAGAACTGAATAGAGTATAATGCTTTCTCATTTGTCAATGGTTTACGGGAGTTCGGCCCAGTTCCGTGATGAAGGGGACGGGGGATCCACAGGTCCACGCCCCGGGAAAAGGGAAAAGGGGAAAAGGGTAAGGAGATGGCCCTGAGAGCAAAGAACAGCGGCAACAATCTGAGGAGAAACAAACTAATTTACTAAATAAGATATTGGAATGCAAAACAAAACACTATAATACAATATAATTACAATTTAAGCTGATAAATCCAATACAGAGAGAGAGAATGTCCCAAAATCAAGGTAGGCCTTACTCTACTACTGACGATAAGACGGCTGGAGAGCGAGGTGCTGCCAAGATGAGAGACGGCGGAAAAAGGGACGAGGTCTCGTGATCTGCAAGTTTTTATACTGCGAGCTTTTATCTTTTCCCTCCGGCTGGAAAAATGGTAACAGAGGAGCAAAGTACCGTGGGGACAGTAGTAGTCCTTCTCTTCTGAGAACCGGGTACATTCATTACATGATGTTATTATGTGGAGTACCAATAACCGAAAATCATAAAACCATGACATCACTGTATAATGTTACACACTCAGAATCCATCTAAAACAAAATGACAGTTTTAATGTCGCACTCTTTCTCCTCTGATACTAAAATTAAAAACCTATTTCTTTATTTACTTACCATGAGATAATTTCCCTTTACTGCAAGTTTGTGAAAGCTTAATACTGTCTGTTCTTTCTTAAGACCATTCAACACTGTAAAAAATGTGTTTTTATAAGATCATTCCTTTTTATATTTTTTATGATGCTAAGCGTATGTTCTTAACCTTCAAAAAAAAAAAAAATTCCTTTCCAGGGTGTCAGAAATGTTTCTACAATTGCTAATTTTAAATTTTTATGTATGTTTTTGAGATTAGTGGAAAGAGATTAAAAGAATGTTAGAGAAGAAAGATTTTTTTTCCAAATTAGATAATGCGTGATTTCAGATTACTTTCTCCTTGTCAGCTGCTTGCTTTTGCATATAGTAATAAAAACTTCTTTGAAATATGGCAAGTATTTTGATAATGAGGAAAGGACAAGATACATAGGTTAGTTTTTTCATCAAACAACATTGTAATTCCATACCTATTTGAAATAAAAATATCACTGCCTCCACACTTCAAAATACTAAGTGTCAGGATAGAAGATGACTGTAAAATTTCACTGAAAATGTAGTGTTTAATTTGATTAGAATACTTTGGTTTATGAGTAAGTTATAAGTATGGGAAAACAAGGGCAATGTTTGTTTCCAATTTATGTAACATAGTTTTCCTGAACAGATTTTATACATTTTGAAATACCCAGTCTCCAGAACTGCTAAATAGTCTGTACTGCCTACCATAATTGCAATGGAATTACCTGGTGCTTTGCTGTTAAAAATCAGTAGGAAGTTTCAGGTACAGATTAGGAGATAAATTTTAGTCTCCTATCATTGTACTCCCTGTTCAGGATTTTTTAGATGGAATATAATTAAAGCTGACATTGTCTGGTTAGTCTGAAAAAAAAATAAGGTCAGAGAATTTGAATTGTTAAGTCTTCTAGTGTATTAGATTCATGGCAAATATTTTTGGCAATTAGTTTTCTCCACCAGAACACTCTAAAATGCGCTGAGAATATTTTATCCATGGGAAGGCTATGTTATTACATAGCTGGAGTGAGGAGAGTTGACATACTCCTCTTTTCTTTAAAAGTGAATTTTAAAATTGTGGAACCACAGAATCATAAGGGTTGGAAGGAACCTCTGGAGATCACCTAGTTCAAACCTCTACTAAAACAGGTACCGTACAGTAGGAAGTGCAGGAAAACATCCCCCAGGCAGGTTTTCAGTATCTGCACCACCTGTCTGGGTAGCTTGTTTCAGTACTCCGCCACCCTCAAAGAAGTTTTTCCTCATGTTTATATGTAATTTCCTATGTTCCAGTTTGTGCCCATTGCTCTTTATTCTGTCTCTGGGCACTACTGAAAAGAATCTGACCCAATCACTTGACACCCACACTTTGGACATTTATAAGCATTGATAAGATCCCTCCTCATTCTTCTCTTCTTGAGGCTGAACAGTCCCAGGTATCTCAGCCTTTCCTCATTCAGGACCTTAACCATCTTTGTGGACCTCTCTAGAAGTCCTCTATCTTTCCTGAACTGAGAAGCCCAGAACTCCAGATGCCCTGTGCTCCAGATGTGGTCTCACCAGGCAGAGTAGAACAGCAGGAGAACCTTCCTCGACTGCTGGCCACACTCCTTTTTAATGTATCCCAGGATACCACTGGACTTCTTGGCCACAAGGGCACACTGTTGGCTCATGGCCATCCTGTTGCCCACAAGGACATCCATGTCCTTCTTTGCAGAGATCCTTTCCAACAGGTCAGACCAACCTGTACTGATGCATGCAGTTCTTTTCCACAGGTGAAGGACATTACACTTGCCCTTGTTGAATGCCATAGGGTTCTACTCTCTCAACTCTTAAATCTGTCCAGGTCTCACTGAATGGCAGCACAGCCTTCTGGTGTGTCAGCCACTCCTCCCATCTTTGTGTTATCTGCAAACATGCTGAAGGTGCACTCTATCCCTTCATCCAAGTCACTGATGAAGATGTTGAACAAGTCTGGATCCAGCACCAATCCCTGGGGAACATTGCTGTCTGCAGGCTTTTAGCTAGACTCTGCACCATTGATCACAACCCTCTGAGCTCTACCAGTCAACCAGTTTTCAGTCCACTTCACTGTCCACTCATCTATCCCACACTTGCTAATCTTACCTACAAGGATGTTGTGGGATAGAGTGCCAACAGCCTTGCTGATGTCAAGCTGTACAATATTCAGTGCTCTTCTCTCATCTACCCATCTGGACACGACATCATAGAAGGCTACCATGTTGGTTGAGCATGATTTCCCCTGTTTGAATCCATGTTGACTACTACTTCCAGTCTTTGTTTTGCTTAGCATTAATTTTGTAACTGTTATTCCAGTGAATACAATAATGAAGAGTTAAGTGAGAGTGACAGAAAAGAAGGCATCGGTTAGCAATAATCAATCCTGCCTCCATTCTTATCGGTAGTTCCAGTAAAGATAAATAGTTGTTCTATGATTCTCTGAAAATATGCAGAGAGTAAAGAAGGGAGGTTTTAGCAGGTGGACTTAAGGCAAGTGCTTTCAAATAATCCAAAATGTAGCTAAATTGAATTGAGATAACGATCCACCATTCCCAGTCTTGGAATTTTGTATCATCAAGACTGTTGAAAAATAGATAAACTGAGGATTTGTGAACTGCACTAAGGCTGTATATTCCAGTTCAGAGAAGGAGGATAACTTCATTCATTTCCTCTGCTTCTCTAACAAAATTAATTTATTTTGAAATGGAGGCACAAACCAGTTTAACAGAAACAAATCAACAAACAATCAACCACTGATAATGTGGTTCCAGAAGGAAAAAGAAAAGATGAAATAAATATTATGAGAAAAATGTAATAAAGGAGAAATAGCCAGACAAATGGACTATCAGAGACCATGGGCAGACCCTCTGACTGCAGCTTTCAAAGACAGCCTTCTCACATGGTGAGTGAGTGTGCAGGATGATGTCAGATGGCACTGACTTGTCTCAGGGATTGAAAAGGAGGAAATCCAAAAATAGAAGAGTTATGTCCTTGGAGGCAGATAAGGGCATAAATTATCTCATGTTTTCTAATAGAGTTAGTACTGATGACAGGAAAGGGAAAGAGAAACAAAAGATAGCAGAGTATCATGTCATCTGATCCTAGCTGAGTATATGAGGTGGCTGCATTTTTTTGCCTAAATGTCACTCAGCTGGCCTTGGACAGTGAGAGAAGAGTGAGTGGCAGAATGAAGAGATTATTTCTCTGAATCAGTATTTTTGCTAGCAGGATTTCAACTGGGTCTGATTTTATAGGAAAAAGTGAATACAAATAATAGGGTTGAAATTATTATTTGTATTATATGTAATTCAGTGGAGATTAGAAATCCATTGTACCAGATCCCAAACATGAGCAACCATGTCATCTGTCTTGATGAGATTATAACATAAGCAGAAAAGACAGACCTAATGCAGAAGAAAAGTAAGTATGATAGATACACAAGTGACAGAGTGATATGAACAAGGCTACAGAAATCCTGTGTAATTTAATGCTTTTGAATCCTGGAGTAGCCTGTTACTCAGAAGAATTAAGCACTTCTCCAAATAACATGTCAGAATATGACTAAAATTAAAAAACACATAGCAAGGATGCACTCTTTTTTCTTTTGTGTAGTTAAACTTCTATTGTTTTTTTCCTCTGCATAGTTTGCTAGATTCTGTGTTCTGTGAATGCATGTGATATTTGTGTGCTCCTAATATATTCAAATATGTTTCTATAACTATATAAATATTTAAAGAATGTACTCCAAATCCTGATCATCTACTCCTTCAGTAGAGAGGATCATTTTGGAGACAATTAAGGATTTGGACAGACAACAGGATTTGAAAATTTAATATTAAGGAAGGGTATGGTTCATCACAAATTGCCAGAATTCCAGAGGTGAGACATGGTTTTGATAAATTCACGTGTTCTTAAATTGGGCTTATAAATTGAAGGGCCTACTTTGTAGATTGAAGACTCCTTTTATTATTTCCTCCTCTTCAAAACATATGAAGTCAGGGAAAAGCAGTGATAGGAGAGGTAAGGTTCAGAAATTAGCAGTCATTTAAGGGTTGTCATTCCAGTTACAGTAACAAGTTAAAGAGAAACTTGTGACTATATTGTGATTGTTGGGCAAGATATTTGGTTTTCCTTTGTATACTTACAAGAAAGAGTTGTAGACAATCCAGTGAGATTTAAAACTTGCAGCGCAGTAATTAGGAGACAGGAGCCTGCCCTTCAGCAGTGCGCAGGTAATTCAGTGCTAACTGGATGGTCACACTGGGTACTCAAGGTTTGGAGTGGACATTCTGCCCGTAGGATCAACAAAGTGGTGATGGCAGATGTATAATTGTCTGGTCATTTGTACAGTAGAAAGGAAGAAAGAGACACATTTTTAGTAGTTTCACCCTGGGACTTTGGAGAGGAATACTGAAGTAATGAACTTAAGATGTTTTTCTATGTAGTCCTGTCAAAATGATACAACTTACGCACAAAGGCTGCAGCGTTGACTGAGTCCAGAAAAGTCATCCAGTCAGTATGATTGTTGAATCCTGACGGTTTCATCACCTGGCTCATTTTTAATATATCAGAAAACAGCGTCACATTTGACAATGTTTCATTAAACTGGAAATGGCTGAATTAAACATTTCTGTCTCAATATAATAATTATTATTCTCCTCCCTAGTAGGAGAATTAGTCTTGATTTTGTTTCTGTGTGCTAGTCATGGTCCGGAATACCAAAAGGATTTAGTCCTTTGGAGGTCTGCCTTCTGGATTCCAATCAGGCTCAGATAAAGATATGTGTTGAAATGCTCTTTTATTTATTTTTTTTAAGTTTTGATAATTGTATTTGTTCAGAGGGAAGTATCTGAGGAGTGATTATTCATTTTCACAGATTTGTATGAATGCTGTAATATTTCAGGAGTAAAATTTTACTCTAGTTTTAATTTTTAATAAAACGTGGGTGCCATCAGATATGTTTTTCTCAGGAACAAAATACTAGTTACATGAAATGTCTGAACTAGCAAATTGCAGCTGATCTCTGTTGAATACCTTCTGCTAATTGCTCTTAATTTTCATTAATTTTGTTAACTTCTGGTTCTGTTTCTTCCCAGTCAACCAGACTACTTTCCTTTCTAAATAAACAAAAAATAAAATAATTATTCAGAATCTAAACTCTGTGTTTAAAGTTGTTCACTGTACTTTTCACTCAAATTTTAGTAAGCTATATTGCATCTATAAAACATTATCCATCAAATGAATGAAATAGCAATTCAGAAGTATATTTATATTTAAAAGGTATGCATATATATTTAAAAGGAAAGGAAATGGAAATAGTCCAGTTAATTATTTTATGAGATAAAATGTCCAGAAATACAATCCAATACAAAAAATGTTTCATATTATATTTGATAGGTAAGACTTTTTATCACTGCCCTGAAAACAAGAATGTCATTGTGAAACAAGCTGGCAGAACAGTTTGGCTTTCACCCAAGGCTATTGACTTAATAAATGCTGTCACTCATTCTACTGATACTAGCCCAACACAGTTTGAAATACTGCACTCAATAAAATTTTGATTTTTACAAAACCATACAGTTTATTCATTTGGCTGAAGCTTTTAATAATTCTGAGTGAAAATTGTAGATTAATTTTCTATTGGGGGAAAAAAAAACAAAAAACAAAAAACAAACAAAAACAAACAAACAAAAAAAAAAACCTTTCCCAAACTATTTTAAAATAATTTGACAGATTCCATATGTTAGTATCTCATTCACATGTTGGAGACATTTATATAAAATGTCTGTATGTATCATATCTATCCATCAGAATTATAAGTGTAGAATCTTTGAGGTATGGACAGTTTTCTTTTACGTATATGCCCAGTTAAAATACTAGGGCTGTTCTGAAATTAATGCCTCCTGTTTTATTACATTGGCTCACAGCATCAGAGGTGGATGTTGGTGGTATGACAGTAGAGGTTGAACCTTGCTGTCAATATTCTGTTCCATTTTTCTGCTGTGACAGGTAGCAGCAAAAAAGCAGTCTGACAAAATGGCATCTGATACGGAAGTGCTTAGGAAGCAAAGATGTGTCATTGAATTCCTCCATGTGGAAAAAAAAAGGCACCCACTGATTTTCATCCACACTTGCTTTGTATCTGTTGTAGTTTCCATGGAAATAAATAGGAGTCATTACTTTTGGAGCAACCCAAACACAAATCTCATATACTGGGCCACATGGGATACTTCAAAGCATTCATGTTATGTAGTTTAATAGATATTTTAATAAATGTACCATTATTTTTATTACCTTTCATTTAGCTTTTTGCATTCACATTTATGTAGCCCTTTTTATTTTAGCATTGCTGATAACATGAAATTGAAAACATTTTATTAATATTCATTTATTTTAAAAAATGTTTTAGGTAGAGAAGATCCTGAAATAAAAGAGCTGGGAGGATGTATTTGATATAAGACTGGGGCCAGAATTTGTCTCTGAATAGGGAACATGTGAGCTAAGTGTTTTCATTCAAGACTGTTGTCAGTAACATCTCACCTACCTTGTATTTTTTCTGGAAGTTTCTTAAAGAATATCAGTGGATAAATCAAAATGTTGTAGTTGGCTTTCTAACTTGGGATGGCCTCTCTGGGACAAAACTGTATTATGGGTAGCATGTAGAGTCTTGTCACCTTATCTTTCATTGCTCTGGAACTTTTTTTAACCGTCCTAGACAATTAACGGAATCACACATTTCATTACAGTCAGAGTCTCTCCCTTTCAGGGCTCTTTTCCAAAGTAAGTAAATTAAGTGGTGTTAGACCAAAACTGAACAAAAACTTAGATGCATATTCTTCCAGGTAACAGCAACAGGACAAGAGGAAATTGGTTCAAGTTGTACCAGGGAGCTTCAGATGGGATATTAGGAAAAATGTATTCTCATAAAGAGTGGTCAGGTGTTGGAACAGGCTGCTCAGGGAGGTGGTGGAGTCACCATCTCCAGAGGTGTTCAAGAACCGTGTGGATGTAGTGCTGAGAGGTGGTTAGTGGGCATGGCAGGGTTGGACTGATGGTTGGACTAGATGATCCTAGAGGTTTTTTCCACCCTTATTGATTTTGTGATTGATTCTTCATTTACTATCTGCATATGTTTCTCGGTCTTTGTCCAAGTTGTGTGCAAAAAGAAAGTTTATAAGCCAAAAAGTAAATATAGGGGTTTGGGTACTTTGAATCATTTGTTTGTTTCAGAAGTATGCAAAAAAATTTACCCATAATCTATTCCTTTAAGAATCTTAAATCCTTTCTTCCTTAGTTCTTTCCTTCCTCTCTTTCTGTTTTATGTACATCTATTCTGACTACCTTTTTCCTGGAAAATCTTACCTAGAGTTTAAACTGAAATTGGAAATATGTAATCAATTGTGATTTTCTAAAAAGCATTAAGCTGAACACCAGTCTAGCTTATTGCTTTGTTTCTTAGCTTACAAATAATTCTGAAGATATTCTGCATGCTGTTATCTCTCTGGGTGTACTTTTTGTCCTGTTTTAGTAAAACTATAGATTCATCTCAAAATACCCGCGAAGCCTTGATGCTCCATATTTTGTACTCAGTATGAAATCGTTTTCCCTGAACAATCACCAAGAGATACAATCTTTGTTTGAGAGTTGTATTGCAAATCATCTTTGCACTTGTACAGAAAACAAGAATTAAGAAATTTTAATAGTGTTTTATCTCCTCCTCTTTGCTATTTTATTTGTTAATTATTCTTATATCTTGTATTCCCCAACTGGGAAGTTTTAATTACAGAATTTCCCGTTAGTATAGTTTCCTGCTTCTTATTGTTGCATTCTCCAGCATTCTCTGCAAAAATAAGTGAAAAATGCTGATAAGTAGCTAGACAACAAAGAATAAAAAGTTGTTTAGATATGACATCTGATCCAAAATATTCCGTAAGGAGCAAAGACAAGTCAGGGGACTGCATGTTGTGGTTTGCAGAAGGAGCTGAATACCACTGCTCTGATAGGAAATGATACAAACAATCAGAGGTATATGGGTTGTTGGGGTGGGACCTGGTGGCTACAGGGACAAAACCAATGGCCATTGTTGGCATTCTCCATCTGTCTCAGTCTGTTTGATCAGTTGTTCATGGTAAATGGCTATAGTAGGTTACTGGTAGAAAAATCTATAGAATGAGACCAGAGAAGATATATGAAGATATATGAACCTGATTCTCTACAATGGGAGGGAAAGGATGGTGAGGGTTGATTACGTAGCACAGACTTTCTAAAGAGTTTTGCAACTAGCATTTCTTATACTCTAACTACTATGCTATGTGGGCAACAGCAAAAATTTTCTAAAACACAAAAGGCAGGTGAGCAACACCTACTGCACGTAAAGGTAAGGTCCTAACAACATTTGATCTTTTAAAATGATTTACCTTCCAGCTGCCTTCTTTCTTTCAAGGTCTGCATGTTAGTTACCCTGCAGCAATTGCCAGTATGTTGTGGTAAATGCTTTAACTGACTTCATTTTCCTGTGGGAATTGCCTCTGTAATAATCCTATCCACAGGTTATTCTGCGATTAGCAGTATATATTTCTATGAAGAATGAACACAAGCTTTTTTTTTTCACACTTCCAGCAAGGAGCTGTGTTTCTGTGAATCTGCAGTGGCATCAGGTAGGGAAACACTGTTCCTGTGATCTTCAATACATAAGACACTAGAGCCCTGATTGTTTGTATTTCTTTGTCTTATACAGGCCCATTAGTTCCTAAAAACTTCTGTCAGGTTAATAAATTGAAAGAAAAATTGGATAATAATCAGGTAAACCAATTCATAATATATATTTAAAAAAAAAAAACAAAAACAGATGCTTCAACCAGTTCATATTCTGTCACAATTTCTTTGACTTGTTAGCTCTAAGAAAAGTTTTCTTGGGTCCTGTAGAGGTACTTCTGTTACATTTTTTTAACTCTTGCATTCCTGCTGGAATGTTTAGAGCTACCTCATGCAATGAATTCACACACTGTGTTATTTAGCACAGAAGTTTCTATAGTTGTGATATATCGAGAGTATGTACTGCAGACAGAAATCCTGTTTGCTGCAAAATTGTTGATAATTCACAGTTTTTTGTTGATGTCTTTAATGAATGTGGATCAGATATTCTCCAGTGCTTAACATTTACTAAATTCAGAAAAGAAGCAAGGTAATTAGGTGGCAATAGGCCTTGGGCGTTTTTGGCATAGCTATTGCATACTAGCTACATCTTGACAGGTTTCTTTCTTTGAAGTTGTACAGACTCGTGTGAAAGATCCAGCCTCCTTGTACTTCTTCAGTACTTCAGAAAGGAAAAGGAAGGGAAGGATTTGCTCTTAGGTTATTTTTTTTTTTTCTGCTAGTTTATACACAATTATTAAAAGGAGAAATAAGTAGTTTAATTGCAGTGATACTCATCAGCTTGACAACAGAGGACCCACGGAGGAGAAATTAAGCACGATTCCTAATTCATAAATCCCAGGCAACCAGAGATCATCTTGCAAGGTTCCTGACAAGGAATTTGCCTGCAAGATTCGTAGGCAGAAGGATGAGCTAAAGGTGTTTTATTTGTTAATTTTAATGAGTTTTATTTAAAAGTCTCATTGCAGTTTATGCTACTTTGCTGTTGGTTTCAGAAGTCAATATACTGCTTAAACTACAGATGGGTGCCTGTCACAGGTGTAAGAGATGAATGACAGAAGTTTTGGTGTACTGTTACATAGAATCATAGAATGGCTTCAGTTGGAATGGACATAAAATGTCATCTAGTGCCAACCATGGGCAGGGACAACTTCCATTAAATCAAGTTGCCCAGGGCTGCGTCCAAACTGGTCTTGAACTCATCCGGGGATGGGGTATGTGGTATTTGAATTGCCAAGCATTTGAAAAAATATTTCTACTGACTCACTAAAAAAAAAAAAAAAAAGACTAAAAATCCCAATCTTGAGAAGGCACTTGAAAGAATCTTTATATATCGTAACTTATTTCAGTGTTAGGGATGGAAAATCTTTATTGCAAACACATTTATTGGCTATTTTTCTCTTTCTTTTTTAAATTTTGTGAAGTGTATTATTCCTATATTTGTTCTGTGCCTACAACATTGTGAACATGGCCAGAAATACAAATTAAGAAAAAGATTTTTTCCTATACTTTCAATTTAATATTCATTACAAACAGGATATTTATTAAAATGACCGACAGAAAGGAACATGATCAATATTATAAGAATGCAATAGCACCTCAGTGTTCATGCTGCAATTACCTGTGAATATCTGTCCAGTAAACAGAATAACAGTAGTATTTTATCTTTTCTGGAGATGCTACCATAATTCATAATAACAAATAGTTTATAAAATTTACCACATTTCGCTGAGAAATTTTAACTAAAAACTGACTTAGGAGAAGAGGTAATTAAGGAAGTTAATATCTGCAGCTCTATACTTATTCTTTTATTTATTTACTTGACTTTGTATGTCTATGTATCTGAAGACCAATGTATATATTTTCTTATTAGTTTTCTTAAAAACTTTTAAGATAATGGAGCTAAATTTGAACTACTGTGTTGATAATGTTTCCACTGGTGGTTGAGCAGATACATTTAATGATCATTATTTAACTGCAATGATATTTAAGTAATAATTATGTTTGAAAATGCAGCATTGAAGGTTCTGTCAAATAAAACTGTACAATCCAGTGTATACAACATAAAATAATCCTACTTATTCATTGGAATGACTGAACAGAATAATTATTTTGGCAGATAGAAATTGAATAATAACACAATACTTAAGTAATACTTGTCACATAGTAACTAATCCCATTGACATGCAATTATTGCCCTATATTTTTCCTGAAGAAATTGCTAAGCAGTGTTTCTGAAGCGTTTATATGTTGGCACTGGTCTTGAACTGTGGATTAGTTGCCACAGCAAATAGTTGATATCTTCATAATGTTGAGTTTTGACACTAGTAGAACAGTAATAATTAAATATTTTTTTCTACGGATCTGAATTCTATTTTTTTATTTCAGTAATAACCCTAAGAGATATGAGAACATATTAAAGGTTTGAGAGTATTGTTCTTGGTTAATTAGTGCTTTAGATAGATATGTAGGCATTTGGCTCATACTGAAAATCGTAGGTATCCTTATGAGTTCATCAAGGAAATATGTATGAAGCCAGTGATAGGCTCAGAGCTAGGATTATACAATTTTAAGGTGACTGCTAAAGAAAATATTTCTATTGCCTCTTTTTGGCAAATTGACTTGTCCTCTTTCTTACACCACAGCTAGGAGATCCAGAGTGAAGTCACAAAGAAAAATTCTGAGCTCCTAAGTGTCACCAATGTGATAGCAGATATCTTAAGTAAAAAACAAGCATTAAATTCTTCAGATTTACCTGAAAATGTGTGATTTCACATGACTAAATCACTTCCTATTTTCTCTACAAATTACATTTCAAAAGTAGATGGTTTGTCCTGTATTCCTTGCACTTTGAGAAAGACTCAACTGTTCATCATTACAGTATTTGACATACAAGATATCACCTATTTCTCCTTAGAAGACAGGGCTATGACCAGGCTTTCACTTCTGCATGCTGTCATTGTATCCACCTATAAAGTCCTAGGCAGACTGATGATGAGTAGTTCTGATATGAAGTGGCAGTCATTAAAATCAAAGTTATTTTGGTTGATTGCTTCTGCTTTAGAAATCATCTTCATTTCTATGTATCTATTCAAGTATGTATATGAGATTCACACATAATTTTCAATGTAAAAATCCTTGTCTGGATAGGTTCTGACAGTTGAGGAATTACATAGCTGTGTTGGGAAAAGTGTTGATGTTAGGTTGAATAGTAATTTAAATGATTTGCCCTTTGGGCCAGTTTTTATCTACCTCTTGATAGGTTAAAAAGAAGAATTTTGAGGCCAATTTAATGCAAAGTTCTCTTGATATATCATAATTATAGAAAATTCTGGGCTAAATAACATAGTGGAAATACAGTGTGAATTTGTAGCATTAAGTAGGTCTAAAATTTCTTCTTTCTTCATCAATCAGTTTAAAATACATGGAAAATAATGTGCAAAAAAATACAAATGAAATCCCCAAACCTGTAAAATTTTACATCTATGACTACAAAGATTAAGATATTTCAATTTTTGGATTAAATACTATAAACAAAAACAAATGTCCTTACATTGTTTTGTTGTTGTTGTTGTTGTTGTTTTTAAGGAACATATTACAACAGCCATTGTGCAGAAGTTTAATATGTTGTCTTTTTAGCATTATATATTTTTAAAAGTTATGAGTAATAAGAAAATAATGGTGAGAGGAAATTTAAAATGTATGCATTCCTAAATATATATGTATACCTACATTTTATTTTCTCAATATTTTGTTTCAAAACTGAAAACTGTTTCAACGTTATGAACAAAAAATTATTAGATTACTAACTATGCAATTTCTCACTGACGTGATTTTTTAAGCAGCATTCCCTAGACTATTGCCACCTGTTTCACATAAAAAACTTGCCTCACACATCTCATCTGCCCTCCTGGTAGACAGTGGGATGGACACTTGTCTTTCCATTATGGCTTACTGCATAAAGAGTGTGTGGTCTGCATGAAGGTGGCCACCGAGCTTCTCAGATGCTTGCTGTTACTGCAGCCTGAGGTGAGTTCCAACAGATCAAATCTTCTGCTCCAGAAGGGACCCGTTCAGCTGTCCTTGAGATCTCTGAAAATTAAGTGATATTAATTTTAGTCAGAAACCCTGATCCCAGGCTAACCCTGAACTACACAGTAAACTGTGAATAACACAATAGACTGTGGGTAAGTGTCTCCATGAATTAAGAAGAAAGGAATTCTCTGAGCAGTGATAGCTCCTATGAAGTGGAACTGGGTGTTTCTAACAATCTACATTCAGATCTATTGAATTAGGGAAAGTTGCATAACAGAGGAGTCTTAACAACAACATCGTTAAGAGTTACATCTGGAAATGTAAGGTCAAGATTACTGCCATCATCTGGATATAAGAAAATTTTTTCAGGAATATTGAATTTGCTGTTTTCTCTGTGCCTATATGAACACTTCTTTTTATGAGTAATATAAAGCTATCAGTTTGTGAAACTGATGAAGATAAATCTGATCTGTGCTATCACAGTCTATAAATCTGTGAGGATTTTTCAAATCTAAAAACATATTCTGAATGTTCTAAAATTCAAAATAATGAATCATTGCTATATAACTATGTATATAGCATAGTGATCTTGAGAGAAAAGAAATGTAATGTTAGTATTTGACTTGTATATAAAGACATAGAAAAATTGATAATTTATTCTTGAAGTTTTTTTTTTTTTCCTAGGAAACAAACAAACAGACCCACATGACAAGACACCCACCATGTCAGAAAGACAGTCAGGTTTTTATTTTTATGAATAATGTAAGGGCTATTTACTACACAGGTCTTTCAAATATGAACTTGATTGGAGTGCAGTTATATAGATTGTTATATGTTTTCCTATCCTCAACCAATCTTTTGAGAAAATACATTTCTGATGTAAGTAGATTTTTTTGAGGTTGTAGAGAACAGATCAGTATAATGCAAAGAGATCTCATATTCTTACCAGCAGATCTGTCTTTCAGAAACTCAAGGATTAGGTATAGTAAGAAGAAGAAGGCTACTTTAACTTCAAAGATGGGTAATCATAAAAATAATTCAGTTTCTGAAATATGTATTCTTTTTCTATGCATTTGTAGATTGGACATGTTTTTACAAGTGAATCAGAGTGAATCCTCTGTCAAGAGCAAAATTAACGGAGTCAGACATCAGGAACCTGGTGTTATTCTTGAATCTGCCCTGCTATAAGCATATGTGAACTTCTTGTTCTATTATTGACTCTTCATTCTATCTTTCTCTTTCTTCTTCATAGTCTGTAAATTTCTTGGTGCAGAAACTCCATATTTGTTTGTGTTTATTCAGTTCCTATTCTCAGGTCTTTGTCTGGATCCCTAAATGCTCTTATAACATGATAATTTTAATGCAGTAGTCTGACAAACTTACTGAAGCGTAGTGAATTTTGTATAATATATGAAAGCAAAAACTTTTGTGCAAACTGCAGTGACTGAAATTAATAGATGTTCTTTTTATACCAACACGTTTTGGTTTCTCAGGCAACAATTTTACTACTAATGTGATTAGTAACACAATTTAGGAAAAATGCTAATGGACTGACTGTCTTTGGGTAGTTCCAGAACATATTCCCTGGTGATAGTGTCAATGAGACACTATGATTCTTTACATATTGTAGTTTAAATGCTTGGGGAGGGGGAGGGAAAGAAGCTACTACTAAAGTTTGTTTTTTTATATAGGCAATTGCACTAAAACAAACAGCATTTTTCAAATTCTAGACTTGCTGTTTTGGTCAGTACAACCAATGCTATGAACACATTTAATAAAGCAGTTGCATAAGGTATAAAACAACACACACATATGTGCCTGAAGCAACTCAGGCAATTACAATTCTTTTACTTCAGATTGCCTTTCTGACTTTGAATATATTAGCTGTAATTCATCTTTCTGCCAAGCTATTTTAGTTTTTCCTCTTCCAACAAAGCAATACTCGAGTTCTCTGACTGAAATCAGAATTTGTTCCACTTCTGCAGAGAAACAGGGACAAAAAATCATGCCTGATATTGTAGAAAAACCTGTCTGAGCCTAATGCATTGTCAAAACTGGTTAAGAACACTTCATCCCTGTGAAAATAATTTTCGAGTATTACTGCTAATGCTGCCAAGGTAAGTGCTATCTTGGGTCACTGCCCAATCACCAATCCGTTCTTCTGATCTGAGTTAAAACTGTAAATGTATCAAGGAAGAAAAATTAAAAAGACTAAAAAAATTAGAATTTCTCTTTACCTCCTGGGAACAGGTAAAGAGATATTGAAACCAACTTATGCAAATGCAGTTTCTGGGAAACATTAGGCTCATCAGTAAAGCGCAGAGAAATACTATTCAAGTGTGTCAACGGTTTACGGGCGTTAGGCCCGATTCCATGACAAAGGGGACGGGGGACCCAAGGGCCCACGTCCCGGGAAAAGGGGAAAGGGGAAAAGGGTAGGGAGATGGCCCTGAGAGCAAAGAACAGCGGCAACAATCTGAGGAGAAACAAACTAATTTACTAAATAAAATATCGGAATGCAAAACAACACACTATAATACAATATAATTACAATTTAAGCTGATAAATCCAATACAGAGAGAGAGAATGTCCCAAAATCAAGGTAGGCCTTACTCTACTACCGACGATAAGACGGCTGGAGAGCGAGGTGCTGCCAAGACGAGAGACGGCGGAAAAAGGGACGAGGTCTCATGATCTGCAAGTTTTTATACTGCGAGCTTTTATCTTTTCCCTCCGGCTGGAAAATGGTAACAGAGGAGCAAAGTACCGGGGGGACTGTAGTAGTCCTTCTCTTCTGAGAACCAGGTATATCCACTACATGACGTTATGATGTGGAATACCAATAACCGAAAATCACAAAACCATGACATTCCACCCCTTATTCCATATCATTACATCATGTCAATATACATATGCAAGCAAACAATAATTAACATGCATTACACACACAGAAATGTGTACCTATATATACATAGACTTACTGACTGCACTCCCCCAGCATCAAATTCCCTTGTGGTACACACTGAACATCCCCATTCTTCTGCATCACCCACCAAGTGGACCCAGGTCCCTGGGCAAAAACAGTGCCACGGAGAGGTTTGCCCTTTCCAGAAGCTGGAAAGACCCAAACCGCTTTTCCCAACATGCTCTTTACATGTACTTCAGGGACCTTATCTCCCTCTACATTATGTAGAGAGCTGGATTGAGCAGGACCATCACGATTGATTGATCCTCGAGTATTGACCAACCAGGTGGCTTCTGCCAAATGCTTCTCCCAATGCTTAAATGTTCCACCACCCATTGCTTTCAGCATGGTTTTTAACAATCCATTTTATCGTTCAATTTTACCAGAAGCTGGTGCATGATAGGGGATATGATAAATCCACTCAATGCCATGATCTTTGGCCCAAGTAGTTACAAGACAATTTTTGAAATGAGTCCCATTATCTGACTCAATTCTTTCTGGAGTGCCATGTTGCCACAGGACTTGCTTCTCGAGGCCTAATATGGTGTTTCGGGCAGTAGCATGGGGTACTGCATATGTTTCGAGCCACCCAGTGGTTGCCTCCACCATGGTAAGCACGTAACGCTTACCATCGCGGCTTCGTGGCAAGGTGATATAATCAACCTGCCACGCCGCCCCATATTTATACTTTTGCCATCGCCCTTCCCCCCAAATTTCAGTGCAGGCTCTCTAGACGCCCGGCTGTATGTATGAAAGGAAGTAAATGACCTGTAGCTCTTGGAATGCCAAAATGTACGTCCACGTTTATTGAATGAAATAATTATTTAAACTCTATGTTGAAACTGAAGTGTATCAGTATTTCAGAAATCAAGTTAGAATAGGGCTCATTTCCAAAACAGGACTAAATGCAAATGTCATGCATTATGGCTGATGTTTATAAAGAAAAAGTAGACAGCTACTCAACTCATTGATGAAATTCAGGCTTTTGTGGAAGTGTTTTCCTATCAGCTTTGAAAATCCCAGTCTATAGATTGCACCAGTTTCTTAGGCTGACAACACAGGCATTCAGTTCCTGACACTGAATAAAACTGCAACAAGAGGTGAGAAATTTAGAATAGGATACATCAGTAGATTTTCTCTTATGGAATATCAATCCTGTACAAAAATGAGATTTATTTAACTTATTTTAAATAAATGACAGGTAAAATATTAATTGGCAAATCAAAATGAAAAATGACAGGCTGATATTGTGTATAAAATATATGATTATTTAAAATAGAGTGTTATCTGTAGTGAGAATGCACTACTCTCCGGACAATGAGACAGGTGACTCTGTGTTCTTCACTCTGACTTTAGCTAGTACAGAACTTTATCATGACTGAAGAAATCCAGGGTTTTGTAAAATGTGCCTGTGCAATGGCTCTAGAGCTGCACAAAGCTCTAATGACTGCATTCAGCTTCGTGCAGTGTACTACAGACAGTGAAAGTATGCTTTTATTTCACAAAAAATGCTGTAAAGTTTCTCATGCACCAGAATTTAATGGAACAGTGAAAAGCATTATGGATAAAATCATATGAGAACGGATCAAGTGCTAATGAAGGAGAAATTGTTTTCTGTGAGTTCTAGTACCTTCTTTAACACTGCCACATCAAACTACCTTCCAGACATACATTACCTACATAATCACATCTGGTTTATCTTCTCTTTCTGTCTTTCCTTAGGAAATAAAATGTATATACCTTACATTCTGTGTGGGGGTTGTTGTTTTTCTTATATTATGGAAGTCAAGTTGAATAAGTCTGTCTTGCATCTGAAGCAGAAAACGATGATGTTTTGATCATCTGCACATTCTTTCCATGTTCAGAAATGGTGAAAAAGGATTGTTTTCAGTAGTGACTGCCTTTAGCTTAACTAAAGCATTTTATCCATATTTTAACAACACATCTTCCCATCTTTCTTTTTATGTAACATAGCTGTATTCTCTTAGTATTTGTGTACCTTTTGTATTTAGAAATCAGGTAGCACACTATTTTTTTCACAACCAAGGCAAAACACATTTTGTTGGTATTATGCATGCATATGTCAATTTTAAAACATACAGCCCTGTTACTGTAGCTAAGTCTTGTGCTCTTAGATGGTAGATATCAAATAAAAGATGGATAACAATTATTGTCATTATACAGATGCCCATGAAATAGAATCTTCTAGTTATTTACTTTCTAATCAGCAGAAAAGGTTTTGATTTTTTTTGATATCTCTACTTCTTAACATTAGCAACAAGATTTAACATTCTCAACAGATTTACTGGTGGTGCACAGCGTAAAAGCTGGGAGATGGAAGAGCTGAAATGAAGTAGAAAGCCATAGTTTATTTGAATGGTCTATTTACCCAGATCTGCCAGATTTCTGCTGGAAATGGAACAGAACATTAGTCTCCTAAATATTATTTGAGAGGGTTTGAAAATTTTCAGCAGAGCTGCTTTTCATGTCAGGATAATATCTACAATACACTGTATGCAGTGGTAGATTTTTTTGTTGTTCTGATTTTTCTTTATGATAAAATAATAAAGGTAAAAAAAATTGCAGCCATAAAATAACTTACTTCTCGTAATTTGCAAAATTTATATGCATTCTTACAGATGCAAATACATTTTCATATTTATTCTGAATATTTCAAGAATCTGTATAATTTAGTCACCCAAATTAAGGTCACTAAAACACATTGAAACATATTATCTCACAAAGTCAAATTGCTAAGATGAGCTTATATGTGTCTGAAGATAAGTTGTTAAAGTCTCCATATAACCTCTAATACACACTCTATTCTAACTATGAAATTCATCTACATATTTAATGCTGAATCTAAAGCAAGACGCCACACTTGAACATAGTCACATTTTGGGAGAATTGATGACTTAGCTTTATCTCTAATAATTAATACGCATAGTTTTTTTCATACAATTTCAGAGATGTAAAGTTAAGTAAAGAGACCTGTGTGAAGAATGAATTACTATTTAATGAAAAATAAATAATTTTGCCTTGAGTAAATCTACAGAAACATGTATGCATATTTCTAGAGGGTGTTGGTAGAAGTGCTTAAAAGTAAATTTATTATTCTTTACTAAAATATTAAGAGCTACCAGCAATATCTTGGCATTAGTTCCATGCGTAGTCATTTCCCCAGCATGAAACAGTGATTACCCATTCATATTTCACTACAAAATTACTTCTAATGTAGATGCAAATCCATTATATGTAAAAACAAGTTGCTGAAACCTTTTCTACATATTTTTTTCTGAAAACAAATGAAATTGTATTTAGTAGCATTTATTTACAAATAAAATTTATCCATCAGTGTTTGAATTCGCTTATAACAGGAGCAGCTAAAACCATTCATCATTGTAAATACTAATAAAGGACATGTATAAATATGAGACAAAGGTGAGAGTTCTCTGCATTTTTCTTGTTACATGTGCAGCATATTAAGTGGGGAAAAATGGTTAGTGTTCTCACCAAAAGTATTCCAAATCATTCTGAATGCAGTTATTCTTGACTAGTTACATTTGGAATCTTTTTAAGGCAAGAATAGATGAGTAAAGTAGATAGCACTGGGGGAAAAATAAAAGATCAGGCTCAAAATATACTTGCTTTTGATGCAAATTCTGGGAAAAAAAAAATAGAAGGTTATATATAACAAAAGAACAAAAGTGGTGAAGTTGCATGGTAGTACTCAGAGTAGCTAACCAGTTACGAGGAAGATAAATATGCTGAAATAGATATTTCACTATCATAGAATCATAGAATGACGGAATGGCTTGGGTTGGAAGGGATCCCAAGGATCATCAAGTTCTAACCCCCCTGCCACAGGCAGGGCCACCAACCTCCAGATCTAGTACTGGAGGTGTTCCAGCACTTCACCACTCTCTACCCAGTCTGTGTATGTGCCTGGGATTTCTCTGACCCAAGTGCAAAACTTTGCACTTTGCTGTGTTGAACCTCATGATGTTCACATGGGCACACCTTTTGAGTTTGTTGCGGTCCCTCTGGATGGCTTCACTTCCTTCTAAAGTGTCAAATGCATCACTCAGCTTGATGTCATCAGCAAACTTGCTGAGGGTGCACTTGAGCCCACCATCGATGTCAGTGATGAAGATATTGAAGAGCACCAGTCCCGAGACAGACTCCTGGGAAACATCTCTTGTTACCAGCCTCCAGCTGGACATAGTGCCATTCAGCACAACCGTCTACGGCCTTCCAACCAATTCCTTATCCATCAAACAGTCCACCCCTCAAATCTGTATCTCTCTAATTTAGAGATAAGGATGTGGTGGGGGGCAATGTCAAAGGCCTTGCACAAGTCCAGGTGGATGACATTGGTCGCCTTCCCTTTGTCCACCAGTGTCATCACTCTGTCATAGAACACCACCAGATTGGACAGACAAGACTTTCCCTTGGTAAAGCCAAGGGAAGTTATTATTCATTACACTATAGTGTAATGAATAATCAAACTTTCCAAAATGATGACAGTTTGCCTTCACACATGTATATGTATATGTATATTTAGAAGATCTGTTTTTGTCTTATGTTGTGTAATTGTTGTCTTAGGCACTTCCTAACGTGTATTTGGAAGTTTTTCAGACGAAAAATACTGATTCATTGGAACACTCTTGTAATATTTCTTGTAAGAATATCAGTTCCTAGCTCTGTAGCAAATTTTCCTTGTGACTAGTTACTTAATTGCATCTACAATATGATTAACCTTATGACACTGTGGCTATAATTGTGGCTTAACTTGACTAACATATTTTGCAGCTACGTAGTAGACTAAACACTGCAGGATATTCTAACAGTCTGTGTATGAATATCTCACAATGACTCAAAGACTTTTCTGTAAAATGAAGACAAATCTTTCACCTCATTACATTTACCTCACCTACCATATAGCATTACTTTGGTGGAGTTATAAAACAATGATTTCTAAAAACGTGACTTATTCTAGTTCTATTTTGTTTTATTTTGTTTTGTTTTCAATATGTAACAGCATAGTCCCTCAACACATTAAAATGTGTTATTCCAGAGCACCAGAAAAGTGCTCAGATCTGAACTGAAAAGAGAATAGGATTTGCTTTGACTAGAGAGTCAAACTGATGCCCACATATGAGAATAAACTCTACTACTTACACATTGTTTTATAAAAAGTGACAAATTAAAACTTTGCTTTAAGAGTGGCATGTTTTCTCACTTCCAAATTGCAGAGAATTCCACAGCAGCTATGCTCACTGGGAAACTGCCAGCTTAGTTTGTACCCTAGGGATTTGAAAGAGCAAGAAAATGAAGTTGTTGCAGGCTTGATTTGATGATTAGCTATTTATTTTATGGAAAATAATACTGAAGCCCGATTTCCAAATGACTATCACCCTATGAATGAAACTAATTGGTAGCACTACTTCGAAAATCCAGAAACTGATGATATATGTTTTTAATTGGATCCCCATAAAATGTGAATAGTGAAAGCTCCCAAATTCCTACATTGTGTTTGAGAAAAGTCAAAGATGAAAAAGGACAGATGAGGGAGAATCTAAAAATGTTGCACATGAAAAATAAGAGAAGGCAATAAATACAAAACTTGCTAACCTTTTTGGTTGTGAATACTTCTGTCTCTGAAGATGTATCCTTCCACTCCCATTTCTATTCTACTTCTCTGTGAAAGAAAATATATTTAAATTTCTCTGTCATAAATGTCAAATTGTTCAGGTTAAAACTGACAGTGAAAGACTGAGAGTAGTGAGTAAAAAGTTGGAAGAGAATGAAAAAAAAAAAAAGAAGCAAGGATATAAATGCCATAACATCGCATATAACTCAGAAAGCAAAACTAAGGATTTTGAAAGTGATTTGTTTGTAAGAAATCTGTTTGCAGTATAAAGGTATTTAGCCTAAGGACATGCTCATTAGAATTACAGTTGTGAATGAGATAAAAAAAAGACCTGGAAGAAACTGAAGTTTATGACAGTGTCCAGATCGTCCATAATAAACTAAAGAAGACATTGGTAAAGTGGTAAGAAAATGTTAGGTTTTTTAGAGTTAAGAGGGGTACAGAAGTTGCTCCTTTTTGACAGTCTTTATGAAGTCAGTTTGAATAGACTGGAAAAATGGAAACCACTCTAAAAAGAATCAAGGAAATTATGCTATTTCAGAAATGAATGTACCAATTCAGAAGGCAGATATGGATTAGAACAAAGGATTTCATAAAAGCAGTTGAGTGCAAGAATTATTTGTTGAAGAGGTACAAGATCAGGTGAATGCTAGGGAGAGAGTTAATAGAGGAAGAAGGTGAAGCAAGAGCAGTCAGACAGAAGTTTCTTCCCTGTTCGCCATTTTTTTTTTTTCCTTACAATGTTCCATGACTTTAATTAGCATCTCAGAAATACATCAAACAGGTTATATGAACAAAAGACCAAAATAGAAACCAAAAGAAAAAAAAATAAAGCAAAATAAACAAATAAACAAACAAAAAAAAATAAACCAACCTGAATCTGAGTGCCTTTACTCTTTGTTGAATATTGTATGTAAATGTGCCACAAATATAAGGGAAAGTGGTTAAGCAAATGAAATGTCCTTTCTCTTTGTGCAGTTCCAAGCACTGACAGTGGCACTCCCGTGATGATCCAGTCAGTCTTAATGGCAGTGCTCCCATGAGCAGCCCGGCAGCCTTGAGGTTGGCGCTCCCACGACGAGCCCGGAAGACTGAAGGAGGCCAAAGGCGACGATCCTGCAACGAGCTGGGCGTACGAATGCAGACAAATTGCCGCGTCTCCACGATGGGCAAGGCAGACGATGCGAACAAATGGCAGTGAGGAAGCACTCCCCTGACACGTGAAGCCTACGCAAGATGAGAGGGAACGCCAAAAAGCTGGAATGAGGAGGATGTGAGGCACCAGATACTGGGAAATGCACTGGAGATATTATGGAGAAGTAAGAAATAACGATCTGAGGCGGTGCGAAAAAGCAACAAACAATGAGAGGGGGTGGTGGCGCCAAAAAGCGACAGGAGGAGGGGGGTGGGCGGCGCCAAAAAGCGACGAGGCAGACAGGCGAAAGCAGGCCAAGGGTGGCAATCCTGCGACATGCCCGGTAGACGAAAGGTGGTGCTCCCGTGACAAGCTGGGCAAACAAAAGCAGGCCAAGAACAGCGCTCCCACGACGAGTCGGACTGACGACATGTGGCGCTCCCGCGACGAGCCGGACTGACGACACGTGGTGCTCCCGCAACAAGCCAGACAGGATTGGGACAATGGCAGCACTCCCGTGATGATCCGGTCAGTCTTAACGGCGCTCCCACGAGCACAGCAGACTCGAGGGCGGCGCTCCCACAACAAACCCGGCAGACCGAAGGAGGCCAAAGGTGACACTCCTGTGACGAGCTGGGCGTATGAAAGCAGACAAATGGCCGCTTTCCCAAGATGAGCCAGGCAGACAATGCGGACAAATGGCAGTGAGGAAGCGCTCCCCTGACAAGTGAAGCCTACGCAAGATGAGAGGGAACACCAAAAAGCTGGGATTGATGAGGATGGGAGGCACCAGATACTTGGAAATGCTCTGGAGACATTATGGAGAAGTAAGAAATAATGATCAGAGGCGGCGCGAAAAAGCAACAAACGAGGAGAGTGGGTAGTGGCGCCAAAAAGCGACGAGGCAGACAGACGAAAACAGGCCGAGGTTGGCAGTCCCGCGACGTGCA
This sequence comes from Numida meleagris, assembly GCF_002078875.1. Taxonomy (NCBI): domain Eukaryota; kingdom Metazoa; phylum Chordata; class Aves; order Galliformes; family Numididae; genus Numida; species Numida meleagris. Next base: position 99,617,665 of record NC_034409.1, on the reverse strand, counting down.
CAGTAGACGAAAGGCGGCGCTCCCGCGACGAGCTGGGTATAGAAAAGCGGGCCAAGAACAGCGCTCCCGTGACGAGCCAGGCAGACGAAAGTGGGTGGCAGTCCCGTGACCAGCTGTACAGATGAAAGCGGGCCAAGGATGGTGCTCCTGCGACAAGCCAGGCAGACAAAAGCAAGTGAATGGTGGTGCTCCCGCGACAAGCCAGGCAGACGAAATGCGGCACTCCCGTGACGAGCTGGGCCGATGAAATGTGGGCCAAGTGTGGTGCTCCCACAACAAGCCTGGCAGATGAAGGGTGGCACTCCCGCGACGAGCCTGGCAGACTTGATGGAATGCCAGGGGTGGCACCCCTGCCACAAGCCTGGCAGACTTGACGACGGTGCTCCCACGATAAGCCGGGCTGATGACATGTGACGCTCCTTCGACGAGCAGGGCTGGCGACATGTGGTGCTCCCACGATGAGCCAGGCTGATGACATGTGGTGCTCCCGCGAGCAGCCTGGCTAATGTCATGTGGCGCTCCCTTGTCGAGCCAGGCTGTCGACATGTGGCGCTCCCACGACGAGCCGGGCAGACAGGATTCGGCCAATGGAGGCAGTCCTGTGATGATCCAGTCAGTCTTAATGGTGGCGCTAGCACAATGAGCCCGGCAGACTTGAGGGGGCGTTCCCACTACAAGCCTGGCAGACCGAAGGAGGCCAAAGGCGACTCTCCCGCGACAAGCTGGGCGTACGAAAGCAGACAAATGGCTGCGTTCCCACGATGAGCCACGCAGACGATGCGGACAAATGGCAGCGAGGAAGCGCTCCACTGACAAGTGAAACGTACGCAAGAGAGGGAACGCCAAAAAGCTGGGATTGATGAAGATGGGAGGCACCAAATACTGCCAAATGCACTGGAGACGTTATGGAGAAGTAGGAAATAATG